>NC_043010.1:42066398-42101398 GCF_006345805.1 Octopus sinensis
CCCTCAAGAATCGCCGGGTATCTGCACCCGGCCATTTAAAAAAAATCTGGGAAAACCAGATTCTTGGCTGATTGGGTCCACAGGATCAACACAGCTTTTGACCCAACCAAATCAACCACAGGCAAAATTTTAACATTGAGGAGCTTGGCACCGCTGCCAACCAGATCCCGTCGGATAGTCTTCTCTATCCACTCGGGTTTTATCCCGGGTGGAAACCCGCAGACACAAGCTCTTGTCAACTTCTTCCAAGAATACGTGGGAAGAAACAAAATTCTCTTTGCCCTCCAAGGACTGGCTCACAAATTTGCGAGCCTCCTTGGGGGTCTCATATAGCTACCACCCTGTTGCATATTTGACCCCCACCCTTGGAGATGAATTTAATAGTTGGTAAATATTGTGCCAACTCTTTCTCAATTTCAGTCTTTTGAAAGAGGGCGATGGTGTCGAGTGACTTGGAGTGCGGTCGCAGCACCACCGTCCTCTCATCAAAGTCTTTCATCCACTGTTTGGGTTGGACAATCTCCCACTCCAACACAGTGTTATTTATCTTCTTTGTTATGCTTCTTTCTTGAAATGAAAAAGGTCACAAAAACCAAAAGTTCCGACTTCAAAAAGAAAAATACAGAAAAGAAGGAAGAAGACGAGAAACAGTTAAAAAAAACAGCAAATTCTTCTGGCTGTCCTAGTACTCGTGGCCAACTTGGTAACCCCCCTGGCAAGAGCACAATACAGTCGCAAAAAATAGCACAATTTTATGAGGGATACGCCCCCAAAACACACTTCTCACCGCTAAGTGAGACTTTAAACACAACTACAGGCAGACAAATGCGTGGAACTCAGTGGGGATTTCTTGTTCGACAAAAATAAATAAACACGAGCAATAAACCTCCAATGAATCCCCCACAAAACAAATGTCTTACCTTGTAGTTGTGCTTCACTTGTTCAACAATTCACGGGGCTAGTGGACAGCGACATGCCTCCAGCAGCGAAGACAAACACATCCACACAGTTGTGAGCGAAGCAAGCTTCTTGCCACACAGCAATACTTGCGCCTAATTATACATACATACATACATACATACATACATACATACATACATACATAACCCTATGGTTCTGGATTCGGTCCCACTGCTTGGCACATGGGGTGTCTTCTACTATTGCCACGGGCTGACTAAAGCCTTGTGAGGGGTTTTGAAAGATGGAAACTAAAAATAGTCCATCGCACACATATATATATATATATATATATACGCTTGACAACCGGTGCTGGTTTGGTTATGGCCCTCTCGTCAGTTAGCAGTTCTGCATAAGAGATCGATAGAATGAGAAGTTGTTCGACCAAACCCCAGCATGAAGCAATCCAATGACTAAAAGACATAAAAGAGAAAATACATACATTTATGCATGCATACATATCTACATACATGAGAGTATATATATATGTGTGTGTGTGTGTGTATGTGTATGTGTATGTGTGTGTGTGTGTGTATGTGTGTGTATGTGTGTGTGTGTATGTGTGTGTGTGTGTGTGTTTGTGTGTTTGTATTCAGCTGCCCGTCGGTTCACACAGTAGAACACTTACACGAGTTATCATGCAAATTGGAACCATGTAAAACAGGGGAGGGGGATGGTTTTAGAATGGTGGCTTGACAGAATCTATAGAGCATTGAGAAAAATATGATTGTAAATATTCTGGCTCTTCCTTAGTTCAAATCACGCACCTTTAATTCGAAATGGATAATAATTAGGTACCAGTCAAATCCTGGGGGTTGACTGGTATCCACTAACACCTTGCTCCAAATTCTAGGTTTGTATACTTATTGATTTCAAATTTCGGCACAGGGACTATACTTTCTATGGCGGGAGGAAGTCAATTACATCGACAAACTCTTCCCCAGTGCTCAACTGGTACTTAATTTATCGGCCTCGAAAGGATGAAAAGTAAAGTCGACTTTGGTAGAATATGGACACAGAACATAAAACGGAAGAAATACCTATTTCTTTACTGCCCACAAGGGGCTAAACACAGAGAGGACAAACAAGGACAGACAAACGGATTAAGTCGATTAAATCGACCCCAGTGCGTGACCGGTACTTAATTTATCGATCCCGAAAGGATGAAAGGCAAAGTCGACCTCGGCGGAATTTGAACTCAGAACGTAGCGGCAGACGAAATTCCTATTTCTATACTACCCACAAGGGGCTAAACACAGAGAGGACAAACAAGGACAGACAAACGGATTAAGTCGATTACATCGACCCCAGTGCGTGACTGGTACTTAATTTATCGATCCTGAAAGGATGAAAGGCAAAGTCGACCTCGGTGGAATTTGAACTCAGAACTTAACGACAGACGAAATAACGCTAAGCATTTCGCCCGGCATGCTAACGCTTCTGCCAGCTCGCCGCCTTGGCTGGTACACATAGTGGTTTCAAATTTAGGCACAAGGCCAAAAATTTTGTGGGATGGGGTAAGTCGATCACATCGACCCCGATAGGATGAAAAGCAAAGTCCATCTCGGTGGCATCTGAACTCAGGGCGTAAAGACGCACGAAATGGTGCTAAGCATTTTTAATGATTCTGTCCACATGCAACTTATTAGAAACGAATATTAATAAGAAAAATATAAACAAACAGTAAACATTTATTAAAATGTTGATAAATAATCAATATTATTTTCCTATGTGTGGGGTGCATATATATGTGTGTGTGTGTGTGATGTGCGTGTGAGAAAGAGAGAAAGGGAGACGGACAGACAGACAAAGAGAGAGAGAGAAGCTTCGAATGTATTCATAATGATTTGTGCGTAAGATCCAACTATTGTCTCGGTTCTGGTTTGTTTCTTCCGTTCATTTGTTTTGTTTATATTAAAACTGTTTAGCAGCTTCCGTTGAACTTTTTAGATTTTGAATTTAATTTAACGACTTAATTCACATTTCCCGAGAAATCGACTTTCTTGATGTTTGAAAATCTATTATTCAGTCTCGGAAAAGTAACAAAATATACGAAATATAATTAACGTTGGTGCTATTTTAGCACAACACCTACCTGACTAAGCGAACAATTGAAACGAAAGTAAACACAATAGAAAATTTAAAAAAACGAAAACAAAGACAACGAATTGGATATTTAATTTTATAAACCGGCCAAAATCAAAACTGTGTTAAAATGAAACTGTGCAAAACGATTAACGTGTAACACGAGGGACAACTATAAATATGTATGTGTAGTGTGTGTATATGTGCTTGTTTGTGTGTGTTTTCGCATACATACATATGTATACATATATACATACATATATTACATATACAAACACACATACATACACACACATACACACACACACACACTTATATATCTACATACATGCACCCAAACACTTTTCATTTCATTTCATCTAGTTTCAGCTCACGAGCTGTGGCCATGCTGGGGCACACTTGCATATATATATATATATATATATATATATATATATATATATATAATATATATATATATACTTCTTTTTTTAATGACTTCAGCCAGCAGCCAAGACCATGTTGCGGCACTGCCTTTTAACGTTGTTGATTTTCTTTACTGTATTGTTTTTGGTGAAGCAGGGAGTTGGACAGAGCTGCTCTTCTTTGCACCACCTGCAGTGATATGGGTTCCTTCGGTATCTCAGATAAAAATTTGTCTAAACGTTCCTTGAAAACCTACACATCTATATCTCGCAGATACACGCGCGCGAGCACATACATACATGCATACACACACACATATATATATATATATATATATATACACAAGCACACACGCATACACACAACAAAATCTCGCATGAAAATCTCACAAATAATCAAAACAAAAGCAAAAGGAAGACATCTCCAATAACAGACACTCAGATTCAAAATCCATTGATACCATCGCAAATGCAGCGACGAAAAATATTTCTGGAGTAAATGAATAAATAAATAAATACATAAATGCATGGAACTTGAACTGGTGGATGTGTTATATTAAGTACTATGATTCTACCCAAATACAACAGAATTCGTTTCAATACACGAGTTCACATAAAGAATCTTGCAAACCAGATACAAAGTCCAATTATGATTTTCTATTCCCTGGTTCTGATGATCTCAGAATCCAACCAGTTACTCGCCCGCGCAGTGCTCGTGAGAGTGACTGATTGTATGGCCAAGGGTATGTCTGAGAGAACCATGTGTTTATATATATATATTCCTTTTTATACGTTTAATGTAGGTAAGGGTAAACTTTAATGTAAGTTATTATCACTAGTTTCCTTGGTGAATTTGAGGAGTGGGTGAAGGTTATATACATACATTTATGCACATGTAAGGGTTTGTGTGCGTAACTGAAGTACAATACAACCAGCCGTCACTCACTGCTGAAAATTATGAAGGAATTTTAAAATTAAGAAAAGAATAATGAAAAATGCTGCAGTTCTGTTGGGGTAGAAAAAGTTCAGTCGTGAGTTCAATCTTTGTGAGATATTGCATTGTGTGAACTGGCATACTTTCAGTATGTGTTTTCATTCGTTAAAAGTCTTTGATCTTGCTCTGGGAAAAACGATTACTCTTTTGAACTTAGAAAAATTGTTGGTTTCATTAGTTCATTACAATTTCCTGATGACAAGGTGAAGACATTTCGAACCAGTGATGTATGGGCGTGCGGTTTCGATGACTGGCCAATCAGTTTTGAAGCTGTAGACAACTCTGAACTTAGGTTTCTAGAGTTATTTAAACGGTGTAGGTGAGTCTCTTCTACTTTTCCGTTGTATACGAATTTGAGGCTATTTTCGGTTACACATTTATATATAACCTTTTTGTATCATCATTGTTGCAGATAGAGAACTTTACGCACTAAAGAAAGTACAGGTGTTATTTGAGTGGCAATTGCATTTGGAAAGGAAAGTTTGTGCATTCAGAAGTTTTTTTATTAACTGTTGATAAAGAAGCGGCGAAGCTGGCAGTACAGGAGTAGCTAATGTTAACACTACTTTTGTTAAAGATTACTCCTGTGATGCGGTTTTATGATTTCTTATCGAAGGATATGACTGAAATCCTCTTATTGACGATACTAAGTAAGCAGTTAGCAAAATCGGGAAAGCGAGTTAAAGATATTAAATATATTTTTAGGTTTCATGGTTTTCTGTATAGGTTGTATTTCCAGGAATCTATGTTGCAGGTAATATCTAAGAAATTAACTGGCGATGATTTGGGGGTCAAATTCTTTTAAAATGTCGATTAGGTCGTTTCTAAGTAAAAAAAAAAAAGAGAGAGAGAGAAAAAAAACGTTGACTACTTTATTACGGAATTAGATCAATTCATCATTTCTGCAGGGCACAAATTTTAGCTGCTTAAATATTTTCTGAAGCGTATCTGAAAAAGATAAGCCCATGACATTGTATACGAAATCTTCTTACATCATAGCAAACCACAGAAATGTCAGATAGTTCGATGCTTTTACATTTGGCCTAGAGAAAGCCGTAATAATAAAATGCAAGTATTATGTTTATGACGTATGTCATCATATCAAGTTATATTACATTATGTAGGCATAGGCATGGCTGTGTGGTAAGAAGCTCGTTGACTGAGGTCAGTGTTGTTTTTGTTCCGAAAGGAATTTTATCGTTTAATATTGGATTTGTTATTGTATTTTTGAATTATTATTGTGGAACTTTGTGCTGTTGCCCGATATATCGGGTGATAAAAAGTGTTATTTCTTTTTGTAGCCATTGTGGCAATTTTTAAACAAAATACTGCGAAAAAATTGAATTTGTTAAAGTCGTTTTAGACTTTAATTTGGTGCACTGGCCCCTGCGAGGGGGGGGGAGTTGAACTGTTGTCGAAAAATCTATAAAGTATTTTGTGCGAAAATTTATTTTAGATTTTCCTTGTGGAAAACCGATTTTTATGTTATATTTTCTTGTGTAATTAATTTCGGCAGAGCATGTCGGTCGAAATTATACATGAAGGTGACAGAAGTGCTACCAGAAGTAGACCCAAGAGAGGTGATGGCCGCCCTGTTGTTTAACAGGGCTGACAAGATCCAATTCCTCCAGATTACATGCTCTATCCCCACCCCCACCCGGAATTGGCTTATGCGGATGACATCACCATCATCGTGGCGGATGAGGGCCAGCTTCCAGTGGTAGAAGAGGCCATCAAAAGTTACGAGCCAGTAGCAGGAGCAAAGGTTAACAAGTACAAGTCAGTCAGTTTGCAACTCGGCACCTGGAGGGACAAGCAGATGACGTCCAATAACGTCGTCGGACGTTGGGCGGAAAGTTCTGTTAAGCTGCTCGGAGTCTGGTTTGGTCCAGACCTCCAGATAGAGAAAACTTGGAGTGAGGTAACCAGCAGGGTGGCTGCTCTAACCCAGACCTGGTATGGGCGGGCGTTATCCTTGCAAGAGAAGGCGGAGGTGGTGCAGATGTTTAGAGCATCAGTTATCACCTACCGTCTTACCGCGGTGCCTTGCCCCGATTTGTGGTTGAACAAGTTGGAGAGAATCCTTTTCCGCTTTTCGTGGAAAGGAGGAAAGCCGCCTGTGAAGCGCTCTGTATGCTGCCAGAAACCGCTAAGGGGTGGGTTAGGGATGCCTTGATTGAAGATGCGAAAATTCGCGTTAAGGATGAGGCACTTACCTGGATGGGGAGTAAGTATGGTCAACGCACGTCCGGTTCTACCTTCAACGTTTAACGTCCTTAACGGACATTGGAGCATGTATCAAGCAGAGACCTGGGCTGGGGGACTGGGAATTGGAGTGCCGTCAGGCATTTTAGCTACTTTCTCGAGCGGGCAATGCCGGCAGCAGGAGTACCACAACGAGGACAGCCTTGGCAACGAGGACAGCCTTGGACCGTCACTTCAAAGCCAAACACGAAGGGTGCAGAGTTCGGGCTAAAGTGCAGGATTAATGTACGGTAGAAAGCCAGCGTAGCAACGATGCCACAATTATGTCTCTGGTGAATGACGGTGGGTGTTCGGTCCGAGGCAAATTGTTGCTTTTTGCAACAATATTTATGTAAATAATTTTTTAAATTACATCTGTAATCATATCATTCATAGGAACATTAATTTTTAACTAAAAGCAACTTATTCACCATTTGTGTTTGTCTGTCCTTGTCCGTCCCATCTGTGTACTGCTTTTATGGCAAATTTCGTGAAATAAAGAAGCTTGCTTCTCAATCACATGGTTCCAGGTTCAGTCCCACCGCGTGGCACCTTGAGCAAGTGTCTTCTACTGTAGCATCGAGCTAACCAAAGCCTGGTGAGTTGATTCGGTTGAGGGAAACTGAAAGAAGCCCGTCGTATATATATATATACATACACACATATATATCTATACACACACACACACACGCATATATATATATATATATATATATATATATATATTAGTGTGTTTACGTCCCGGTAACATAGCGGTTCAGCAAAGATATTGATAGAGTAAGTACTAGGTTTAAAAGATAACTCCTGGGGTCGATTTGTTCGACTAAAACCCTTCAAGGAGGTGCTCCAGCATGGCTGCAGTCAAGTGACTGAAACAAGTAAAAGAGTATGTTGTATTGTAGTATTGCATTATGGCGTGCTATTATACATAATAACTACGCGCGCGCACGCACACATACATAGAATGCGTGTGTGTGTATATATATATATAATATATATATATATATATATATACATAATATATATATATATATATATATATATATATATATATATACATATATATATATATATATATATATATACATATATATATATATATAATATATACATATAATATATATATATATATACATATATATATATATATAATATATACATATATATATATATATATATATACATATATATATATATATATATATATATATATATATATATATATATATATATATATATATATATATACGATGTTTGATCAATAGATATCTGGACTGTTGCCATAGGAACGAAACTACAGTATACAGAATGAAGCCGCTTGGCACAGATTGACCTTGAACTCTGTTGTGCAGATGCAGTATTTTTGAAAGTTTCAGCTCACTTCCGCTTTTTACAGCATTGATTGGAATGTGTGTAGCGTGTGATCGTCGCATTGGCCATGACAGAGAAATTTGAGCAGAGAATATGCACCTAACCAAATCAAAGTTTGCTCAAAGGCCGACGCAGAATTTTCGAAAAGTTTCCATCGTTCTGGACACAATCAAGGAGATCTTGTGCAACTGAAACCCGAGTGTCTTTTTCGTCAGCTGAAAGCAGTTTTGGCACAAATTTGGTAAACACACGTCTCGTACCCAAAATCTTCAGTGATAATGGACTGAACTGAACCATAACTAACCTGCGCATCCTCTGATAACTCGCGGATGGTGATTCGACGATTTCCCCTCACAGTTGCATGCACATCTGCGATATTTTTCTCAGTTCTGCTGGTTGCGGGTCCAGAACGTTCGTCAATATCGATATTTTTTCGGCCATCTTGGAAACGTCTGAACCACTTGTGTGCGTGTCATACACTCTTCTCCTGTCACTCTCTGTAACTTTGCGTAAGGCCTCTGAACAGGTATCGCCATAACAACATTCTCTGTAAAGGTCAATGCGACGATCACACGCTACACACCTTCATTCCAACACTGCTGTAAACAGTGGAAGTGAGCTATAACGTTAACACTTTGTGTGCATGTACAGCAGAGATTAAGGTCAATCTGTACCAAGCGGTTTTACTCTGCGTTCTTTAGCCTCGTTACTATGGCAGCAGTTCGGATACTTATTGATCAGACCACGTATATGAATATATGTGGATGGATGAGATTTTAGTTGGCACTTAACCAATGTTTGTTGATAGTTAATGGATTGGATGTGGTACTGAAGAAGGCGCAATAACTCCTGAAATATGCATATACACTCATTACCTATATGTATACGTATTCATGTAAATGTAACTTTCAGTGGTAGCTCTAAGTTCTATAGAAAATCTGCAGAAATAAAGTGAAAAGTGATTTTATGTCTTTTATTCATTCACAAATATGTTGGTACCACGTCATAGTTAGTGGTAAACTACCTAAGCAGACACATTTTGTTGTACATGCAATGGACGTCGGAACACATCAAAAGAATGACTTTAGCTTTCGCGCTAACATAGAAAGAAAATATATATGCAAAGAAAAGCAATTTACAATTCTATCTCTCACTAGAGATGGTTCCATTGTGGAATAGGATTTATATCGCAGTATGCCGTAAAATCATTCTTGTAGTTGCAATTGCGAGGGAGGTGATTTGGAAGACGAGGCTGAAAGGTATAGAGCCAGGCAATTTCATCTCTAGCCCTAGATTGGTGAATTACTTCATCTTCCACCTGAAAAGGAAAATAGGGCTGGAGAGAAAATGCCTGACTGAGAAAGTGTTTGAAAATCGATGGAAGAGTGTAGCACGGATGTTGCGTGTGGATGGAACCGCATGAAAGCAAAACAGAACGAAACCCAGGTATCAGTGGCGAGGCGGGGCTCGTGGGGTCCGAGCTAAATCCTCCCCCACTCCATCCATAATGTCTTTCGGTCTGTCTTAGCATTCGATTTCTCCGATTTCATTATATGTTTGTAATTATGTGTAAATTTTTAATTTCATCCTTTGTGTAAAATCATTCGTGAATCTGACCCCAAATCAGGTTGTATTGTCCCCTCTTTGTTCGCCCCTTGTGGGTAATAAAAAAAAGGTATGCCGTAAAATCATTCTCTCATTTCATAATCACTGAATTCATCCACTTAACAGTAGCAACAAACACGTCCTGTTCTCTCTGATACTCATTCTCACCACCTCCTCATATTGCCGCTGACTTTTCGAGTTAATCATTGATTGATCCCTGTTGGACGTGAATTGCATCGTTATTAATTGTCGCTGATTTGCAGCGGTTTTGCTGGTGGTGCTTTCTCTCCGCTTTGGGGAGAGTTGGCCAGGATAATGCCTAGAAATGCGTTTTATTCGGACCTTAGCTGGTTGGAATTGTCCACCTCATTATACCATACGTTCGTGAAATGAAATACGAACATTATACCATACGTTCTATTTATTTATTTTGTTTTTCATTTGTTCTGTGTCCCCAAATGTATTGTGTTGTCCCCTCTTTGTTGGTCCTATATGGAAAATATAAAATAACTCACTCGCACCACCCTCTTGTTTTGCTACACTAGAGATAATATTGTAATTTGAACTATGCTATAAAATGTTTCATTTATTATTCCATTGAAAGAGAATACTTGTCACATGCGTACATATTGATGTGGTTAATAAATAAGATTCACTCCTATCAAATTGATTTCTTATCTGCGGGGTACCTACACCTTCACAGCGAGGAAGAGCTTTGTTGTTAAAAGCCAGATGCGTTGACCTAAATACCAATTCAGTTGGTATGGAAGACAGCACATGCAGCATACGATTTCCAAGAAGATTTGTCAAGGAGACCCAAACAGCTTAAGATAGCTATATCATTTATGGAAGATCCACAGAAGCTCGGGTTTTTTAAATTGTCGTTGCGCATCAATACCGCTGCTCATTTCTGGAATATGAAGAAATTTCAAGATCACCTTAATGGTACAGACACCAAGCTTTCCACGAGGACTCAATACTCTCCTAGCATATGTACAAGACCTTAGAGCAGATTCTATCATCAGATACCACACATCTCGGATCTTTTCGGTTTGAACGGTAGTTTTTTCTAGCGGTGTCATATGAAATTGTCACCCATAATTATGACCCTAGAATCGATCTATTGCATTTCAATCTCTTTTAGGGTTAGGGTTAGTTAGAGTTAGGGGAAGGGTATCTTTTTTTCTTCCCAAATGTAAACAAACCCAATCTGTTTCTTAAACGAGGGATATATTCATACGACACAGAATGTTTTTTTTACCTCAATGGACGTCACTGATTTGTTGAAATTGCAGAAATGCAAGAAATTAAAGACCAAATATCTTACAAACTATAGAATTTTCTCAATAAAGCCAAGAGAAAAAGATGTTTTATAAACACATTCTACCAGTATACGAAGTTTAAAATTTTTTAGTTACCTAGAAATTGTTAAAAACTGCCGTTCAAACCGAAAAGATCCCAGATTTTATCATCAGATACCACACATCTCCACCACTGTCATACTAAACACCAGGCGATGTCGAAATGTTATATTTTGGAGAATTCTACACTCAAATAGAGGACGAAGGTCACTGAACTAAAGTTTTATTCGCAGAGACACCCGGCAATATGAAATTGAGAACCTACAAAAGATAATAAAAGAGAGATTCCTAGTGTTGTGTGGTGAAAAAACATACCTGTTGAGGTAACTTTCATCATAAAGAAAATTGCAATGGAAAATACTTGGTTTTTAGAACTGAAGAAGTGAAAAAAAAAAACTCGTACTACTTGGTTGTATAGGAAATAAATGAAAGCATAGATGACTATTATGATACAACAGTAATTCCAGTTTCGATTCTAGCAGGAATCTCCTACTTTATTCACTTTCATGTTCTGACAACCACTTCATAAATGTAAACATTCATTTTCCAAGTCAAAGCAGCTTTTGCACAAGCAAACACGCGTCATTTTGAATACTCCTTTCATTATATACATACTCACATAGCTATGTTTATGAATATATTGACGTATTAGCGGTTGCCAAATAGTTTTTTTTTTTTCTTTCTGATTATGTTTTGCGTGATTTTTTGAAAGCAATTTTTCACTCCTCCGACAGCACATTTGCCAGGAATAGTTTGACATGTATGTCTTTTTTTTTGCGAGGGAAATAGTAGCGATTGGAGAGTGAAAAAATGTAGCAATGTTTAATACGAGAGATATAGGTTGTTAGGTAAGTAGCTCAGTACATACTTCGTCGGATAAATATCTTTGCTTATATTGATCCATCAGTCGGTCGATAATAGGTGAAACACATATGAATGTATGTATGTGTGTGTGTGTGTGTGTGTGTACATAAGTGTGCATGTATGTGTACATATATATATATATGTCTATACATTAGTGTATGTAGCTATGAATATAAGTGTGATAAGGCTGTACATTCATAAGGTTGTAGGTTCGATTCCTGTTGTGCACGTTACATTTTGCCATTACGAATGCCACTTTATTTGTTCTTTCGCCTGAAATGGATGTTCCGTTGGTAAGGAGGCATCCGGTACTCATTTTACCTGAGTAATTTAAAAGCTTTTGTGTGTTAGATAGATAAAATGAATTTTTACAATGTAATTGCTTCAGTTTTATCACGCGAGTCCCCATCAAATCAGATAATTACAACGCTGATATGTGTGAGCGCGCCCGCGTGTCCTTTCGCCATGCTTTTTATTCCGTTCTAGAATGCGTTTTCCAATTCCCATTAAAATCTTGCCCACGGGTACAGTTCCTTTTGAAACTCCTCTTGAACTCACTTCCTCGTATGTTGTGTTTCTCTCTCGGATCTTTTCGGTTTGAAAGGCATTTTTTTTTCTAGCGGTGTCATATGAAATTGTAACCCATAATTATGACCCTAATATCGAGCTATTGCATTTCTATCTGTTTTAAGGTTAGGGTTAGTTAGAGCTGGTTAGGGGTGGGGGAAGGTTATCTTTTTTTCTTAACAAATGTAAATAAGCCCAATCTGTTTCTTAAACGAGGGACATATTCATACGACACAGAATGATTTTTACCACAATAGAAGTAATTGATTGGTTGAAATTGCAGAAATTGAAGAAAAAACAACAAATATCTTACAAACTATAGAATTTTTTCAATAAGGCCAAGAGAAAAAGATGTTTTATGAACACATTCTACCAGTATACGAAGTTTAAAATTTTTTAGTTACTTAGAAATTATGTTAAAAACTGCCGTTCAAACCGAAAAGATCCTCTCTTTCTCTCTCCTAATATCTTCATTCGAGGGCCAATTTTGAAATTGACTATTTTTATCTTAGTTATACCTATATGCTTATATTCCCCGGTTTATATATGCAATTACATTTCAGTCGGAAGACTTTCACTGTTTACTGACTTATATTTCAGTTCTATTTGGCTCAGCTGAACAATTATTAAGTTTAATCGAATACGGATCTTTTCGGTTTGAACGGTGTCATATGAAATTGTCACCCATAATTATGACCCTAGTATCGATCTATTGCATTTCAATCTGTTTTAGGGTTAGGGTTACTTAGGGTTAGGGTTTGGGGGGAAGGGTATCTTTTTTTTTAACAAATGTAAATAAGCCCAATCTGTTTCTTAAACGAGGGACATATTCATACGACACAGAATGTGTTTTTTTTACCACAATGGATGTCATTGATTGGTTGAAATTGCAGAAAAAAAAAACAACAAATACCTTACAAACTATAGAATTTTCTCAGTAAAGCCAAGAGAAAAATATGTTTTATAAACACATTCTACCAGTATACGAAGTTTAAAATTTTTTAGTTACCTAGAATTTATGTTAAAAACTGCCGTTCAAACCGAAAAGATCGTCTGATCCTTTTATTCTGTTGATAGACCTTAATATTTCTCGTACATACATTTCGTTCAGTTGAGTAACAGTTGAGTTTGTCTGTTCGCAGAGAGGTGAAATTCTAAGCAAAATTTTCTTAACCAGATTATTTATTACTAACTGAACCGGTGAATATTCCACGGAGGAGGCAACCTCTTCAACATTCTAATTATATTTGATATTTAACAAAAATAATTCCCGCTGCTATGAAATAGATCGTACTGAAATAATTATTTGAACACAAAGCAACACGTGAAATGTAACAATACTTTCTGGTGGTTACATTATTATTGTAAGATAAACACTTGCAGTTCTTGTAGATTTTTATGGAAAATTGTTCGTGATGAAGTTTCACTGTAGCTAGATCAATTTCTGTTTAAGCATTATCCCGGTCATTTACAGCTGTTTATGATCGGAACGAATCAAATGGAAAGCAGTAATTTAATTGGTTTTATTAAATATGAATACAATAATTTAATACTAATAAGGCGGCATGCTGGCTGAATCGTCAGCACGCCGAGCGGTACTTTCTCCGTCTTTACGTTCTGAGTTCAAATTCTGCCAAGGTTAACTTGACCTACCATCCTTTTTGGAGTCGAAATTGCTGACCTTACGCCAAAATTTGAAACCAATTATTTAAGATATATATATATATATATTCTCTCCTTTTTTTTCTGTGTCTCTTTCTGTAGAAGAGCGTAGGCTCGAAACGTAAAAGACTTTTTCTATTCCTGAGCGTTATACTAATACATCTGTTTGTTTTGTACACCACCTGTCTTCGTCTTTTTTTTTCCGTAAACTCTCCCTATATATATATACTCTTTTACTTGTTTTCGTCGGATTTTCTAAAGGCGTGATGAAGAGAATTAGAATGAAGTTTTACACAAAGTCTACTCTGGGGAGTCCTTACTCCTGGAAGGTCTTTTCTGATTCTGGTGATGGATTGTATTTATTCAACAACAGTAAGCCACCATCTTCGCATAAATCTTCTTCTACATAGTTTGTAAAGCAAGAAAAGCCGACGACGTTGTACATATGCTTGCATCAGATAGAAAGTATAATGATTAAAAAAACGCTTTGAAAACATACTCCGTGCGCGTGATAAATCAGTGTCAGAGTTCATAATTACGTACACACGCATACATGTTAGTTATGGATATACGACACCCCTTAAACGCTATCCTTACACACTGCCTACATTTTATCCTTTTATTTGGTTCAACATTTTAATTTTTTATTCTGTAACAGTTTTTCTTTCTTCACACAGAATTCCCTTAAACCTCTTGCGACACCCGGGCCGACTGGTCAGCCCAAGAGAGACCGATGAAACGGTTTTGAAGCGTAATAGCCTATCAGGGATCGGCTTTCAATAAATATAATATAAAACTATATAATATATATAGTTTTACATAGTAATAAATTAGTTTTAGGCACTTTATCCTTTGTTTTCTACATGCTCTCATTAATTTCAATCTCAACAGGAAAAAAAAACGATGGCCATTTTCGCTACACATACCTAAACACCGTGTATCTCAAATGGTTTAACAGTTCAACCATTACTATATCCTCGTTTATTTAGCTCTCTTTTTTTTTTCATTTAAAACAATCTCCCTTTAGCTCATGTCACTAATTTTTGGTTTTATTCAGAACCCTAAGCCATCCTTTTGAGTGTTAATTTAAACCTACAACATACCCCACTGATTTACCATATACCGAAGAAGAGTGATAGGTTGGACCTAGCGACCTTCTTTGTCTCGATTTTCCATTTATTATAAATTTTCATTTGCTTTACTTTTGTGCTTGCCTTATATACCACTACATAACTATGAAGATTTCTGAAACCGAAGTTAGTTAATAATAATTAATTGTAATATAATTCACCTTCCCAACTTTCTTCTTTGGGGAATAGTAACTACATGCACAGTGTAGAGTCTTAGTATTCTATTACAATTTGAAATGATAAAAATCTCATAAGAAAAAGTTAATGATCTAAGAAAGTAAATAAAGTGATGGAAGTAGAATCAATGGCGAAAAAAAAAACTCCTTGTAAAAACATTGCAGTCTAAAAGAAATTTGAAAAAAATTCTATGAAAACGAAATAATGTGAAGCTATTTGCAATCATTTTTTTTTTTTGAAAAGAAGGAGGGAACATTATAACATTCAGATGATAACTTGTCTATAAAAGCATATTCTTTGATTATTGGAACGACATGATTTGTAATCAAAGGTACCTAAAAGAGATATCACTCTGCTTTTTTTATTTTCACATCAACCACGAAGATTGTTCTAACGAGTCAGTTACGTTGTATTTTGTGGTAAAGGAAACAGTATTTGGCAGCTGAAACACCGCTGTATATTCTAGGCGCAAACCATTCTACACCAACGACGAAACCTCTGCGCTTACATGGTCGCTTAAAATAGCAGCCAAATTTTTCAAAATCATCCCTAACCGTATTAAACAAAATAAGAACGCACTAGACAATGACATCCTAGCTATTTACAAAAAAGACGATGAGGGATGGAATACTTTTGATTAAAGATCAACTCAAAAAGAAAAAGATAAATAACAAAAATAATATCAATTTGTAGCAACCATAATATCAATTTTGTGTGACCTGAGGTCGTCGAGGAGGCAAGCCTGCTTCCTCTTCGAACCTAGCCCACGGACATTTAAACACGCAATGCATAGCGTAGCCATGTCAAACACGAAAAAGAAGGAAATTCGAGCTTACCTGCTCGTTCATCTTTCGAGAGGAATTATTCTCAGTATTTCTGAGACAAGTTCCCTCCCTCCCTCCTTTCTTTCGTACAAAAATGGTTCAACCTAAAATCGTTCACAGACACACTTTAACCTTCGGTCCACAAACATATTGACTTTTCTCCGTTTTCTACCGCTAATACACTGGGGCTCCTCGCTAGATTCATGACATCGTCACTCTGACACATTCCCCTGCCCACTCGTGAATCTCTTCTTTGCATCACCTTTGTTGTATATTCCTTCCACTTTGCTCGATCCTTCTTTCCCGAACATCGACTTTCAAGAATTCCCTTCTTGCTCATATTTTTACCGCAGGTGTTGACCTACAAATGTTCAAGAGAAGCAATAATGATATTAATCTCATCCGCCACAAAGCACCTGCAAAGCGTATTTTATCAAAGCCAGAAAAGAATATGAAACGAGACAGAAGAACACATTAATGAGAACTGGTGAACAATGAACATTAAGTTTTCAGTTTTACTTCGGTTCGTTACATTTTGTTCTAACTTAACAACGTGCTAATAGGGATTTCTACCATAGCCTCAAAGTTAAACATATTTTGAAGGGAGGCAGTCGAGTAAATCTATCCAAGTACTGAACTGATACTTTATCGACTCCGTCAAGTTCGAACTGAGAAAGTAAAGGAACGAGCTTATACCGCAAGGCAATCATCTGGTTCGTTGATCGACAGATGCTGTGAACTCACTGCTTTTCAATATATTAAATAATATTCTCTAAGTTTGAGAGAGAAACAGTTTGCGGAGCAGCTACAATCGATTATATCGAATCCAGTTCTCGACAATGGAAGTATGAAAGGAAAAGCTGACTTCAGTGGTATTCGAACTCGGGCTATAAAAAAGACACAACTGAATATTACAAGTTAATTTATTAATAACGCTGTATAACAATGGGGAAAAAAAAACGGAAATGCGAATAACCTTTTCTGGGAGTATTTATGTATATAACATCCGTTTCTTTCTGTGACCCTCCAGTTTGTCGTAACTTACCATCTTTCTTACATTAATACACTGATGGTTCCGTAGGAATAGAGTGCAAACGGGATTGGGCCGAAACTGTTGGCTCTAAAATTTATGAACAGACATCGATATAATTTTAATGGGGTGTTTCTAAGGTACTTGTTAACCTAACCTATGAAAACTATAAAAGTACACTCAATATTTTTATTGCTATATGGGTCCAAATCCGTAGTGTATCTGACAAGAAACCACACCTCATTACCCAACCTGAACTCAATGATCTAGTTCGTGATTTAACACTTACTAAGCAACAGTGTGAAGTACTGGCTTCATGCCTGCAACACTGGAACCTGTTGGATAAAGATGCTCGAATTATAGTACTTAGGAAGCGCTCTGCTGATCTATAGCAATTCTTCACTTTGGAAAACAACTCGACTTATTGTAATGATATCAAAGACTTATTCAATGCCCTTGAACTGACCTATGAACCAAATGAGTGGAGGTTATTCTTAGATGCATCCCTTTACAGCATAAAAGCGAATCTTTTGCACATTGGGAACCCATGCCTTCAGTTCAAGTTGCTCACTCAGTCATTTTAAGAGAGGCATATGAGAACCACGCTTTTATTCCAGACCGCATACGTTACAAGAAGCATGACTGGCTAATTCGTGCGGACTTGAAAGAAGTAGCCCTACTTAATGGGCTACAAACTGAATACACCAAGTTTATATGCTTCCTTTTACAAGTGGGACAGTTGGGCCAGACCAGAACATTATGTACGTTCAGAATAGCCACCTCGGGAAACTACGACATCTGGATGCCATAATGTAAGTCATGAGTCACTAGTTAAGGAGAAAATCATTTTGTCACGACTGCATATAAAACTAGGCCTAATGAAACAATTTACCAAAGCACTGCAACATAACAAGCCATGTTTCCTGTACCTCAAGGAAATCTTCCCTAAAATAAGTGATGCCAAGATTAAAGAGGGCATATTCGTAGGCCCTCAGATTCGTCAACTTATAGCTGATGAGAACTTCGAAGCGACAATGGATGGAACTAAGCTAGCAGCCTGGCATGCATTCAAAGATTTATGCAAAGGACTTCTGGGAAAGTACCAAGTGGCCCAGCGAGGGAGTATAGTGGAGAGCCAAATAAAGTGCTACCAAGATCTCGGATGCACTGAAGATACACTTTCTTCATTCCCATCTGTTCCTCTTCTCAGAGAATGCAGATGTGAGTGATGAACATGGAGAGAGGTTCCATCAAGATATAGCGCCAATGGAAAACAGGTATAAGTGAAAATGGAGCCCAGCTATTCTGGCTGACTTCTCCTGGAACCTGAAGCGTGACACACTTTAGACGTCTTATAAACGAAGTAAATACTAAAATGTAGGTTAATACATTATACCATGCTAAAAAACATACTGATTCATTATATATTTATGAATTAATTACAATTGACATATTTAATTTAACTTTGAGAGCAAAATACATTTATAATATCGTGGAAATCGGTGTAAATTGCCGGTAATTTACAAGAAAAAATGTGACAGGATAGGAAATTTTTGTTATAAAATTAGAATTTAACACAATCAATTTCATAATAAGATGTACATAGGAACTATGATTTTTTCTTGACCCTGAAATTTGTTGTACAGTGTAATTCTTCCTCCCTTTCACTCGAACTACAAGAAAATGGCAGTAAAAAGTCTCTGAAGGTTTATATTAGCATCTGTTAGAATTAGAGAACGCATTAAGTAGCGAGGTTCTAAGTAAATTATGTTTGAAAAGAAAATACAAAGTGATGAGATAATCTCAGCTAAAATCCATTTGATCAAGGGGTCTGAAACAACAACAATGACAACACCAATCAAAACAAGTGCGGCATTGTTTACAGTGTTAGTCTAATTGAATGAACCAAGTCCAATACATCATTACAAAGAAACAGGTATAATCGATGTGTTGGTCAGGTCTGAAAGAAAAGTTAATAAAATTATAGTGATTTCTTTTAATATTAAAGATAAAGGCGAATGACACGTACATCATGCTGGTTCGATTTTTCTTTCTGTGGCAAATAAGTCTCGAAGTCAATGCTGGTTGTTGCCGAGTTATTCGATGTTGATTAATAAATCTCTGTAACACGTCAATATTCTTTTAACTTAAATTATGTCCCATATCTCCACATACTCGTTTTGCCCATTATACTCGATCTGATAAATAGCTATTAGAAATCATTTTTGAAAATACAAGTCGAAATAGAGAACATAAACAGAGAACTTGGATATTACTGTTGTACAGTAATGTCATTAAAACAGGTTAAAGAATTGGAAAACTTCGATTAGCTGAGATACATGCAATTAGTTGACATATACATAGCAGGGCAAGTTTAGTTGTAACCTCTGTAGATTGAAAGAAAAATGATAAACAGCCTTAACTGATTTTCAGATTTTATTGGGTTCTCATCAGAGGTATCATCAACTGACCAACCCCAGAGAAGTAAACAGCCAGTGATGGAAGCACTCCGTCGGTTACGACGATGAGGGTTCCGATTGATCCGATCAACGGAACAGCCTACTCGTGAAATTAACGTGTAAGTGGCTGAGCACTCCACAGACACGTGTCCCCTTAACGTAGTTCTCGGGGATATTCAGCGTGACACAGAGAGTGATAAGGCCGGCCCTTTGAAATACAGGTACAACAGAAACAGAAAGTAAGAGTGAGAGAAAGTTGTGGTGAAAGAGTACAGCAGGGATCACCACTATCCCTGCCGGAGACTCGTGGAGCTTTAGGTGTTTTCGCTCAATAAACACTCACTACGACCGCGAGTCCGCTGCCCTAACCACTGGGCCATTGCGCCTCCACCAAACAGCCAGTATATTTAGATACTCAACAAATTTAGCAGCTACAGAAAACTGGAACTACTTACATGCACACCGTTATTTACTATCTCAGTCCACACAGTGACAAGGCATGAGATGATAAATGTAACCGGTAGATATATAAACAGGGCAAATTTAACTATTTCTCTGTAGACTGAAAAATATGATGACGAGTTTAAATCGATTTGTGAACGTTATTGTGTTCTCAGCATTTAACGTCTAGAAACACCAGACAAAGAAAATAACTCCAATACGATCAATAGTTTGGAAAATAAAGAAACTACAATATGGGAGAAGGTCTAGTTAGCGTTAACAATGAACATATTTCAGTCGCATTAGACATCCTCAGCGAAACATGTTCAACTCAATTGGTAACAGAGAATAATTTAACTATGTTTGGAAAGATGCTTTCACGTATTACACATTCTGTTTAACATGAATGAAGACTATATTTCGAATTTCCTGCTCCTGAATTTAATATGGTTGTCAATATAATAGTAACTGGTTGATTCTTCTTATAACTTAGGAAATAATTTGCATAGCTTAGGTTTTAGAGTTACTTAAATATCATTGTATAGTCTTATTTCATTACCCAGGTCGAGACTTAAAATTTGTAAGAATTTAATATAATGTGTATTTTTCACAAAACAACCGATGATATACAAAACTGAATTTAACTTGTATTATAAATGAGATATACTCAAGTACATCGAGCTTATGTTTCAGCATAACAAAGCTGCTTTTTCGTTATTTTTCACCCTTTTCACTTTCTGCGTGTTATATTTTATTGCTGGTGTCATTGAAGGCGCTCAAGTTTATTTTGACTTTTCCTCGACGTTGACACGATGCCACATATCTCCTTTCACTGCCATCAGATCATTCAAACTACGCCTCCTCAGTGATGTGATTATTTTGGTCTTATATTTTCCAGTCCGGTCACGTGACCTATCTCGTTATGCTACAATTTATGGATCTTTTTTGTTGCTGACATAGTTTTATATTCTTTTAATTTTGTTCAAGTTGTTTTCAAATATGGTGTGCTGATGTAGTTTTATACACTAATTATGGAAATGAAGTTCATTTTTGCCATAAATTAATTAATAAAAAGTTACTTGCGTTTCAAGTTTTCAAATTTTGGGTAATTTATACCAATCGAAAGCCACAAACACATAGATACCTGTTTCCACAGTAACAGCTGTTGTCTGCTGAAAACCTCTACAACCGCTTGTATATTCTTTACCTGTCAATTTTCTTTGACGTTTGGACTACCTCATTTTTGTCATTGAAGAACCGGGAATGAATCAACTGCACAGCAGTGGATTACGACAGCTATGTTCTTGAAATATGTGCGGAGAACCTGCTCTGCAACCCAGTTCACATAGGCGGTCCTGGGAAAATTATTGAGTTAGACGAAACAGTCTTCTCAAGACCGTGGATGGATGCTTTCTACCTGAACAGTGAGTTTTCTATGGATTGTGTTGCGAAATCAGGAATGTTTCTCTTTATGCGGTGCAACGTCGAAATCACGAGACACTAGAGAATGTATACGTCAGTCCAGGAACCGCAACTTTCCATGATTAGTGGATGTCCTACTTGATGGTTGTAATTTACGACATAGGACAGTGAACCACGTTAAGTTTAACTAGAAAGATAGCACCCACATGTAACAATTGAAAAAAGCACATGGGCCTTTGTAAAACGAGGGGATACATGATGTTGTGGGGCCCACCGTTTTATGGCGAGTTTATGTAACGCAGGAGATACGAAAATTGTAATTTCTTTAAGAAACTCATCGGGTGTATATTAAAATCCGTTTTTGAATTCTCGCAACAAAAAGAAAGTATTAATTGTTATCGTCGTAACGTTTTGATTTTATTTTCATTAATAAAAATTCGTCGTTATGTTCTACATGATAGATAGCTATCACGCGGAAAATGCCAACTTCCAACTCCTGTTTTCTGATTGAGTAAAAATGATCAAAATTTACTGTTCTACACATATTCCCAAAGTTTTTTTGAAACAAGTGAAAAATAAAATGAGATTCTGTGTAAAGAATTACATCAATATAACAAATTTGAAAATTTTCACTTAATTTGAAAGCATCAAAACCAGTGACAGCAGCAGAAAAAATCCCAACTTATAGCGTTAAAAAACTGGTAACTTTAAAAATCCGTGTCAATTTTCTATTTAAGTCCATTTCACCCAAGCTACAATTGGCCATAAACTCTCTTCTCGCGATACATCTTCCTATGTATGCATACACTACCTCAATATATTCTCGTCTCATTCTGGTGATGATAGTCTGTTTGAAGAAAGCAGTTTTCTGCATTTGGTGCGTGTGTGTGTGTGTGTGCGTGTGTCTGTTTATCTGTGTGTTTGACTGTGTGTGTGTGTGTGTGTGTGTATACTTATAAGCATGTATGTACATCATGTACATAATATCTTATCTTTTTCTCGTTTCAGTCATTAAACTCCGGCCACGCTGGGGCACCGACTTGAAGGGTTTTATTGGTACAAATTACCCCCAGTACTTTTTTAAAGTCTGGTACTGAGGTACTAATTGTATCAATCTCTTTGTCCGAACAGCTGAACAAATCGGTTGTAAAACGGATGATGGGGGACAAACATGGTTGACACGAGAATAGGATAAAAAAAAATCCTGCCCATGATGGCGCGCTATGGGACTGAACCCAAAACCATAGGTTGCAAAGCGAGCTTATGAATACACGCACATACACACACACACGTTTTGGTAGCATCATAATCTGTGTTCGTTTCATAAGGTAAGTTGGAAATCTTTGGACCTGGCCGGGACCATTCTTTATATGTTAGACAATAGCAAATTGCTACTAAAAGACAATCAGACAGACAGCATGAGAAGAATCGACTCTTCTACAAGATTGGTACTGTGTTCATCAACCCTAAAATGTAAGACGGCCTGTTTTATAAGACAGCTTTGCAGCAAGGTTTAGTAATGCGGAGCGGATTCCTAGGTGTCTTCAACTATTGCCTCGTACCAACTAATGCCTTGTGAAAACTGTGAGAAAACATGGTGTGTATATAAAAACACTAGCATGTGCCGTTTATCTTTGCAGTTGAATAAAATTTGGCTAATAACCTTGATGTATGCTATCTATGCAACCTCATCCACAGTTATTGGCTACAGAATGACATCATATAGTGGGAACATATTTATTACTGGAAATACATCAGGAATTGCACAGTACCCGTAGAGTTTATATAATAAGATGACTAAGAGAAAATGGACTGAATGACATTCTTTATTTCAAATCACATTTGTTTCCACACATCGTCACACTCGTAGTACTTACGGTTAGTTCTTATTCGTAAGATGTATTCAAAATAATCACCTGAAGAAACACATCTTAAACATTTGATCGATCTTTTCGGTTTGAACGACAGTTTTTAACATAATTTCTAGGTAACTAAAAAATTTTAAACTTCGTATACTGGTAGAATGTGTTTATAAAACATCTTTTTCTCTTGGCTTTATTGAGAAAATTCTATAGTTTGTAAGATATTTGTTGTTTTTTTTCTTCAATTTCTGCAATTTCAACCAATCAGTGACGTCTATTGAGTTAAAAAGCATTCTGTGCCGTATGAATATGTCCCTCGTTTAAGAAACAGATTGGGTTTATTTACATTTGTGAAGAAAAAAGATACCCTTCCCCCACCCCTAACCCTAACTAACCCTAACCCTAAAAGAGATTGAAATGCAATAGATCGATTCTAGGGTCATAATTATGGGTGACAATTTTATATGACACCGCTAGAAAAAACTGCCGTTCAAACCGAAAAGATCCCATTTGGTGGATGATAGTGTTTACACAAATTGCTAATTATATTGTCCCACCAATATATTATGGGTGTAAAGATGAGTGGAAACAATTGTAATGGTTTTTAAATAAAGAATGTCGTTTAGTTTCTTTTATTCATTTCTCCAGATGAGTATGTATATATGTGTGTCTGTATGTATGTACGTATGTATGTATATAGTAATCCCTCGACTATCGCGGGTGTTACTTTCCAAAAACCCGTGAGATAGGTGAAAATCCGCGAAGTAGAAAAAGTAGTGTACTGTATATTTTGTTTTTAATATTTTATAATTTTTATATCTTTATTTTATTATAAATGTAAAACAACACCACGGAGGAATCGACGTAAGCTTAAATAATAAACCGCGATGGGTGAACCGCGATATGGCGAGGGATTACTGTATACAGTGTTCAGTTTAACAAATAATAATGTCATGCGCTAAATTTAAGCTAAAAGTGTAACAGAATTTGCATATGCGATCTCTCTTAAAGGTACTTCTTGACATGTGGTTGCGTAATTAGCTTCCCCTGCTAATATATGTCCTACGCAATAAGGAGAACATTTATTTTGGAGTTTTAAATAAATTATGAAGTTAAATACAAATAATATTTGATGTATCGGCAAAAACATTATTTAAATGCACTCGAAAACATATTAAAGTCAGAGCCTTTTTCTCTAGAAAAAAGTAATGTGTTATGATGATATGCGTATGGTCTTGCTCTATCAGTGGAGGCGCATGGCTTACTGGTCAGGGTGGTTGGACTCATAATAGTAAGATTGTGGTTTTGATTGCTGGACCGAGCAACGCGTTGTGTTCTTGTCATTTCACGTTGTCATTTTTGACAGTCCACTCAGCTGTCAAAAATGAGAAATCCTGCGACGATCGGCGTCTCGTCCAGGTAGATAATTTAGTAATTTATGCACCATGGAAACTGTGAAATCGTACTTATGAGTCTGTATGACTGGAGAAGGAACTTTACTATTACTTGTTTTATCAGAAGAAACAAAACCACTTTGGGGGAAAGCCTTGGTGAACACCATCAGTACGGATGCTATGAGTAAATTTCTGCCTCAGATTTGAGAAGTTATTAAATATATCGCTTTTGCTAACGCATAAGCATTTCTAGATGAATTTCATACAGTTGTATTCGTTTATGTGTGAATGTGCGTGTGTGAGCGCACGCGTATGAGTACGTATGGATATTTTAAGATATATGCAATGAACATTTAAAGACTGATTTATATTAACATGGAGTCATTTTTAAAATTATTTAGAATACAACGTTGATGGCCTGAAGCTATTCTCTCTCTCTCTCTCTCTCTCTCTCTCTCTCTCTCTCTCTCTCGCTCTCTCTTTCTCTCTCTCAAGAAATATCGGATCCTCGCATGTAATCCACCTCCGTCAAGGAGGGCGATTCATGATCTGATTACACCTATCAATTTTTTTCACCTTCTCATATGATGAAAACAACTTAAGATTTCAAACCAATTGACTGTATTTTAATTGTCGTTGAATAGATTTAGGCAAAAGTTAATAGCAGAGTATTCTTGAAAAGTTTATAAAAGAATTTAAATCCATTGTTCTGTAGCTTTCCAGAGTAACAGGAAACTGAATATCATGTGAATAGTTAGAAAATTAATATTCTTATCGTATTTATTTTAAAAGAGTGCACTAAGAGAATTTCTACTTAGGTAAGAATAAAGAAATGAGTTTCATTTACTTTCCATCCTCCTTCTTTTACATTTTTCTGTTGTTCTTTTAAGTCTAATTTTTACACGTGCAGAACAGTGCAGAGGAGTTACAGTCATGAATAAAAGGCTGGGGAAGTCTTTGTTCCTGCCCTTTAAGTTCTGAGTTCAAATCACACGAAGGACATCTTTAGCTGTCCTCCTTCGAGGGTCGATAAAATATAGTACTGGTCAAGTACTAAAATTTACTTACCCCTCCCCACAAATGTATTTTAGAAAAATTGACATGTATGACAATCAGCTTTAAGTATTGCTTGACACGAAGTATTTAAGGATTTCCGAAAATCCTTTGTTTGTTTGATTTCTCCACAGAAGTCACCTTTTTCATTTATTTATTGACTCAGTTGTTTTGTAAATCCAATTAGTCTTTTTCATAGTTTCATAACGTAGAAGTAGGATCTTATTTATTCTCTGCTATTCTATTATGCTTTATTAAAAACAAACAAAACAAATTTTTGTAGCCTTCAACATAGCAACCACAATAATGATAAAGAAATTTAAATATATATTAAACACACTGTAAACTGCAAAAAGAACCACAAGAAAATACAAAAGAAGGCCTCAAATTATAAATATAAAACTTAATAAAAAGATGACAAAAAATGCATTTGCGTTAAATTAACATATTTAACGCTATATCTCCCGAAATCGCTATCAACCTCTTGCAGAAACCTAGGACTTCAAAGCACCCAGTTTGGAAATGCAGGACCAACGCCTACGACTGATTCCTTTCTAAAATAGGTATATTGTATCTACGATATAAACAGGATTTTCTAACACATTATCTTTAATTTTATTTTTCATAGTTGTAGTTAAGAAAAAAATATTGCACACATCATGGGTGAAATATTTGTGGATTGTTTAGTGTAGTAGTTGGTGATCATTGATATAATAGGCAAAGAATAAACAATATCTGAAAACGATATAGGTACAGAAAAGGAAGTGTTAACTGATGACCAGGCAGTATACAAACAAATTTAATCAATAGACTGATAGCAAATATCTCAATTTCCGTTGTTCGACTACCAAATCTCGCAACTGAAGTAGTGAGTTCCATGAACGTCATACCTAAGTATATCGTAACGCTTTATTGTTACTCTCTCTCTCCCTATATATATATATATATATATATATATATATATAACGTTGATAGGTAGGGTAAAATCCTAGTTGTGCATATATACATATATATAGATATAATGTATAATATTAGAAGGTATTAATATAAGATATATGCTTTCTCTTGAACAATTTATTTGAAAGTAAGTTTTTCATGAGAATATCAGTAATTTTTTTTTTAAGGAATTAGAAAACGTAGTTTCTTAAAAGTCAGCAATTCTGAAAAATAAACCATGTTTTAGTTGTTTCAGTAAACAGAGCAATAATGCATATATAGTTTATTTGAGTGCTGTGGATCGGTTTAGAGTGCATACAATTTTAAATCATGCTTTAATTATTTCGCTAACATCAGCACTGTTCCTACAATTACTTTCTGTCAGCAATCATTGAACAAATATGATATATCATTAGATTATTAAAAATTCAAGTTGATACTCCATATTTTCATCGGTTATTATTTTCTGTAATTTTCGACGAACATATAATACACACACACACATATATATAATATGAATTAAATATATATTGTATATATATAATATATATCATATATATATTGTTTTAAAGTTAGGTCCCGTTATATTCTATGAAATTCATCACCTAATCAATTTTCTAGACATCCTACTGAGACCCTTGCTGAAATACATCAAAAGTTTTAATAGAGATAGTATAGATATGCATAATCACCTATCAAAAACAACTAACGAAGAGACATTATTGGTTTCCTTCGATGTCATTAATCTTTACACCAATATCCCTCTCCCGCGTGACTAATGAATAGAAGCAATCAAATCCTGGTTGAAAAAGTACCATGAAGAACTCCCAGAACGCGTTAACCAGGATTTTATCATTGAAATTTCGAAATTCAAACTTCAGAACAATTATTTCTTATTTGATGACACCTACTATCGGCAAAAATGAGTAACCTGAATAATAATAATAATAATAATAATAATAATAATAATAACATCGAAAAATACCTTAGGAATGAGAATTCGTCGCATACCTGTGATAAAAATAAGAAGTAGAGATAGATAAATAAAAATAAATAAATTTATATAAAGGTCATAGATACAAACACCATAAGAAGCGAGCCCATATACACACACAAATATACACACAATAACTTCATAGATAGCTGCAACAATATCAACAACACGACTGACAACGACAGGGGCAGCGGTGGTGACAACGATGGCAATGACAACAACTACCACGATGGCAACGCCGTGGACGAACACACAAACACAGAGAGATACAGGAACTGTACAAAATTTTTGGGTCCTAGGACAGCGGCAGCACGACGGGTTGTGATGATCGGGCCGACGGGAAGACAATAATGCTTCTAAGAGCAATGACAGACACACACAAGCATACACGCATAAACACACATGCACACACACACATACGCGCGCTCGCACGCGCACACACACGCACGGACGCAAACGCATGCACACATAAGGATACACATATTAGAAGAGCAGAATGGAGTAATTGGAGCAAGAGCATACACGAAAACGAAATGTTACTGAAGAGGTCACAGATGTGTAACGAAAGATTTCCGGACAATGGACATGAGTTAAAATAAGAACAGTAATAATCGAGTAAAGAACAAATATATAGTGCGTGTGTTTATTTGGCAAAAAAAAACCACCGTCCCGAAATACAACAATATATATATATATATATATATATATATATATATATGATAAAATGAGAAAATAGAGGGATAATTAAAAAAATATTATTCATTAATTAAAAAATTGACAAGCATCCCTTACGGCTGTTTCAGTTCAGATCCTCAGAAAATTAATTAATTAAATTAAAAATTATTTGAAAATCGAATCCCTTCAGAGGCAGATAAAGATATACAAAACAGGTATTCAATTTCCTCATGTTGAATAAACGGCTGCAAACCGTTTACTGATAAAATTTATGCATAAATAACATAGTGTACAAATGGTAGATCTCTTAGAAGGGGAGTAAGATTGTTTATAATGGAGTAGTAAAACAATATTTTCATCTGGAGCGTTGATTATAAGAAAGCTCAAGTAGATGTAATTGGTAAAAGTGTGATATTGTGCTATAATATCTATTCTTATTAAACCAATATAAACTTAATATGTAGAGTTTAATTCAAATGTGTGTAGTTGCTAATATATAATTAAAGTTGAAGCTATTCAGGCAATCTATTACATATTATAAATATCGAAATAATTAAAAGACCAATATGAATATTGACTTGATGTTAGGATACATAAAAATTATAAATGGAAATAAATAAATCAAAATAAATACATCAAAATAGATAGAGTAAAGAGTGAAAACAGACAGAAAGAGAAAAATAAATAAATGAATAAAGAGTAATAGATTATTACGTATCACCCCTTAAAAATTTATTAGTGAGCTAGACTAATAAAGATAAAGAACTATTGAGCAAACTTTACTTTAAAGATTTCAGATATGCAGCGTTTGTATAGTGAAATACCGGGTGTAAATATGTTAAGTTGCTACGGTACGGAGATATGATATTTAACATGAATAAATAAATACAAAAATAGGAATTAAATGGAATAAAAATATGCTAATAAAAGTGATAATGAGGGCTTAAATATGGGTCAATTCAACAAGTTAGATTAAAATTTACTAATAAAAATATATAAATAGTTAAATATAAATCTCAAAAACCGGAAGTAAATATTCATATAGAGGTGAATGGCTAAAGAAAATCTAGGAATAATCTAATTTAGGGACATACCAAAGCGAAAACAGGTAAAACTAAATAATTATTTTCTCATATTATTATTATTATTATTATAAATTAATACATATAAACTCCGGTTTATATAGTTACCTTGCCGTTGAGTATTCAATAGGATTTTGCTATCCCTGAATGAGGTTTGTAGCTTTTAATTGTGGTTATACATACATACATACATACATACATATATATATAATATTGGGACAGTGTATAATTTCTTTTTAAAAATATCCCTTCATGAAACTAATGTCTACATTATTATTTTTTCTGTGACCTATTTATTTTATTTTCAATATTATTTGCGTTGTCAAGGCGGTGAGCTGGCAGAATCGCTTGAATACTAAGACAAATGCTTGCCAGTATTTCGTCTTTTACGTTCTGAGTTTAAATGCCACCGAGTTCGATTTTGCCTTTCATCTTTTCGGGGTCGTTAAAATAAGTACCAGTTGAACACTGGGATCGATGTAATCGACTATTTCATTACTCCGAAATTGCTGGCCTTGTGCCAATATTTGAAATAAATAGTATTCGCGTAATTTTCGAAAGTCGTGCTCAATAAAATTTTAATATTTTGCCCAACTTTAAAAATTCCACCAACCCAGTGCCCTTCATTGATAGGATAAAGACAGAGTTCAACTCGACGGGATTTGAACTCAGAACGTTTTAACCTATCTTCTAACCCCTTTGCCGATTCGCTCAATTCAGTTGATATGTTGTAGAAAATGCGATGATTCCTTCTATGTTATAGGTATTTATCTCTGCATGATATATTAAATATCATGCATAATGTTTACAGAAAATCATTAAATAGAAAAAGCGAAACGAAGCAGATGCACAAGAATATCGATATGTACTCTTTATATAGACGACACAAGATGAAAGCAGATTAAAATTTTATAAAAGACTATTATACCGTATGCACCATAATTTAGAAACGCACGTCAAGTAGAAGTCAGTGTTAATAGAAATTGAAAGGTGTTTAAATTGGAATGTGTCAGATACTTCATACGAAGAAAGTGACTATCTAAACTGACTGGGAGAACAATTCACCTTTCTGTATCACCCCAGATAATCATGAAATTTCGTACTGCTTGAACTAAGAGGAGATTTTCTTTTCATTTGCTGCGTACGGAAAGGAGATAATGTACTGAAATGGTTTGTCCAAATTGCTACCAACATGAAATCAATTTACTTATTGCCACACAAGCAGACAGTCATCGGTTACAGAACAACAGAAGTTGATAAGTAGCAAGAAAACAAATATTGTATAGATGTTATTACTTTGGCAAATCATGTATTTAACATGTCACTGAGAGGGTTATTTGATGAACTGTATGGTAATCGCGCATGTAGATGTCTAATTGCTCTACAGAATGGACAGTTCTACAAAACGAAATTGATGAATTACCTGAATGCTCGAGAAACGCATTTATAAATGCTACACTTTCATAGTCGATATTTGGTTACGTAAAGGCGGCAAGCTAGCAGAAACATTTGCACGCCGGGCGAAATGCCTAGCAGTATTTCGTCTGCCGTCACATTCTGAGTTCAAATTCCACCGAGGTCGACTTTGCCTTTCATCCTTTCGGAGTCGATATAATCGACTTAATCCGTCTGTCTGTCCTTGTTTGTCCCTTCGGTGTTTAGCCCCTTGTGGGTAGTAAAGAAATGGGTATTTGGTCTGCTGCTACGTTCTGAGTACAAATTCTGCCGAGGTCGACTTTGCCTTCATCCTTTCGAGGTCGATTAAATAAATACCAGTTACGTACTGGGGTCCTTATAATCGACTTAATCCGTTTGTCTGTCCTTGTGTTTAGCCCCTTGTGGGTAGTAAAGAAATAGGTATTTCGTCTGCCGCTACGTTCTGAGTTCAAATTCCGTCGAAGTCACTTTTGCCGTTCATCCTATCGAGGTCGATAAATTAAGTACCAGTTACGTACTGGAGTCGATCTAATCTAAATTTCGGGCCTTTAGCCTAGAGTAGAAAAATATATTTGGTTACGTATATTTCTGGTATTTGTCTTACATTAAAATATTTTAATATTTATTCGCCATTATGTTGACATATTTGATAAGCCGGGAATCTATCTTAACCACTTTATCTATCAGTCACTCACACACAGATGTACATACATATATATGTATAATACGCACACATGCATACACACACTCTGTCTCACACACTTTACTGTAACCTCGAGATTTCTGTCTATACAATTAATTAATTTCTCTCGCCTTCTTTATATGTCTGCGTGCGTGTGCATGTATAAGGGTGCTTGTGCTTGCATGTGTCCTTATGTGTGTGTGCTTGTATGTGATAATATATATACATATATATATATATATATATATTATATATATATATATATATATATATATATATATAAATAATACAAAATTGGACAAGAACGCAAAACATCCGGACAGTTAGGTGATACAAAAATGGGACAACCAAACATCCAGAGAGACGATACAAAGAAAACAAGGACGGGTCATTCGAAGTTTTCTTTCCTCGGTCAAGTACCAGATTATCTTCGCAATTTCGGCTGATTATACTTGAGATTGCTCCAATCTGGCCAGCCCCAAGGAAAAACTAAGCTAAGAGCATTAGATTCCTTGGAAGAAAGCAGCGAATGTATACAAAAACAAGGACGTAAAAAAACGGACAATGTTATATATATATAAGAATTTGCAGAGTCGTTAGAGAGGTTGAAGTATTTGACGTGTGCTCTCAAGTTTAAATCCCTACGATTACAATTCTGCCTTTATTCTTGGGTGTATCAGTCGATATTGCATTTCTCTCTCTCTTTATTCTCCTCTCTCTTTCTTTCTCTCTCTCTCTCTCTCTCTCTCTCTCTCTGAAAGAAATTAGTGGTTATGGTTAGATTTGGTGATGAATGAGATTCGCCATATTTAATTGGTCAATGCACACTGTATTGTTACGACCATAACTAACTTAACGCAGGTGTTATGGTTCATTAATATCATTAATATCATTTAATTATAAAGTGGAGAGCCCACAGCATCTAGGTTCGTGACCATATATGCAATATTGTATAATTATATACAAAGGCAAAAAGTGATGCTGTATATTATAACCTATTTACTCTTTACTCTTTTACTTGTTTCAGTCATTTGACTGTGGCCATGCTGGAGCATCGCCTTTAGGCCTCATTCTCTGTAAGCCTAGTACTTATTCTATCGGTCTCTTTTGCCGAACTGCTAAGTTACGGGGACGTAAACACACCAGCATCGGTTGTCAAGCGATGTTGGAGGAACAAACACAGACACACAAACACACACACACACACACACACACATATATATATATATATATATATATATATATATATACATATATACGACGGGCTTCTTTCAGTTTCCGTCTGCCAAATCCACCCACAAGGCTTTATTCGGCCCGAGGCTATAGTAGAAGACACTTGTCCAAGATGCCACGCAGTGGGACTGAACCCAGAACCATGTGATTGGTAAGCAAGCTACTTACCACACAGCCACTCCTACGCCTATATTTGTGTAAGTTTTGTGCTAATTCCTTCATTCTTGAATACATTATTATGTTTCTAATAACACTTTAGTACAGAGTAAATCCATAGATTTTGACTACAACCCCACTGCGTTTATAAATTAATTAGATTTATTGGAAACATTCTATAATTGTAACGTCCGTCGCGTTTATACAATCTTACTGTGGACAGGAAGAGTGGGATCGTCTGGACCCCAGCCTAAAACGTCATTACATTCTTGTAACAATTCATTACCATACTCGTAGCTGACCACTGTGAAAGTGTCTTTAAAGCCACTATTATTAAGCATATAGCTGAATCGGCTAGACGGATATGAATATTTGACGTAGTTGCTGTTAGTAAATAAATTACTGGTGCGTCAGTGGCGTATATTTTTATTACTAAAATTAACTATTGGATAACTCCATAACTTTTAGCCATCACAGTATTTATAAATTTAGTAAATTTCTGTGTAAACATGACTGGTGTTAACCGTTGTCTTGTGCCTGTAATAATGATATACTACGTACGAATATATGGATATGTATTTCCTGAAAAATATTTATAGTCGCAGATTTCTATATAGCCAGTCGAAATAGAAATGCTTACAATAAATATATAGTAAAAAGAAAATATATTCGTATACATCTCTGGCTCTGTTGTCTAATCTTATTCCACAACTTCAAATTTGTTCCACATACTTTCCATTCACTTTCTGTGTGCTAAAAGTGATTTTGTTTGCTTGAATTGAGTAAGAAAATTCATTGTGAAAGTCCAGTTTAGATTAACACGAAAATATCTATATTTTCCTCGCGTATCATTTTAAATTTTCTTCCTGAAAACACTATTTTACTTCATATGTATTTGAGTCTAGTTTTAGGAACCAAATAACGACTTCACATATTTTGGTCCAAACTTTCACCGTTTAAACTTGCTGTTCAGACAGTTCATAACAAGATATTTTCAAGAAACTAAGATGATATTGTTAATATTTATTCTTAATTCTGTATTTCTATTGTGAAGTGATAGAATTTGTATGATAGATTAACTGAAAAACCATCAACAGAACTATTCTGAGTATTTATAAATGTGTATTTGAAAGATTAATATTGAAAATAGAAGGAGGAATCTTGGTATTTTGGTATGAGATGAAATATCGGAGTGGCTATGCGTTAACAAAAGCAAAAAGCGATTTAGACATTGTATCAGCTATTTAAATTACAAAACTAATAAATAGAAACATTCGTCATTTCAAATGTAACTTTTGTGTTAACATTTATTGAAATAAACCGATACTAGTTGCTGTGGCAGCAAGCACTAAATACACATTTCCAATTAATTAGTAACTAAAAAGGAAAATTCAGCTGGTGCATCTGTACGTCTTTTGATATTCACAAAACACCAATTATATAGCTACTCTATCTAATATAATGTAATCTAAGTGGAGGCAGAAGTCACTAAAAGCAAAATACAAGTAGCAGCGGTGGTAATTGAAGTTTGAAAATGAAATCATTTTAAAATAAAGGAAATGTAAATTTTCTCAGATTTATATGCGTTTCTTTAATCTATATATGGATAAAAATATGAATACGTTGATACAAGTAGGGTGTATATGGATAGAGAGAGAGAGAGAGAGATTAAGATATGCATATGGAATGAGATGAGACTGAATAGAATGCGCTTGGTTATACTCTTGTATTAATATTACGTCGTTATTTAGTTTCCTTACATTACATTCTGATTTCGAATCACGCCTGTGTCTGCATTGTCTTTTACGTTTCTAGATTCAATAAAACAGTTCCACTTGATGAGTATTGCTGACATTATCGACAACACCCATTTAGTAAAACTGATGGCTTTGTGATTAC
>NC_043010.1:42106398-42126398 GCF_006345805.1 Octopus sinensis
GCCCAAGTATCACTTGCGTATAAGAGCGCAGGTAGCACGGTGCCTGGCACTATGGCATTGTCTAGCTTCATTCGGGGCACGTCCTTTATTGAATTAAATGCGTTCCATTCTGATCATATTCTCTATGAGATAGGACATCGATTAGCTACGACACAAAGGGCCATGAAAAACTTCATGCTAGGAATATCATTAAAAGAGCACATTCGAAATTAAATATTTCAATAAAGGAGCAGAGTGAACATTACGTTCGCAGAGTGCCGAAAGCACGTGTTTCGCTGTGCTAGAAATGTGTCATGGTTCACAGATAATAGGTGGACCGTGCAGTTACCGAATGGTATCCAAGAGATCGGAAAAGGCCACGTGGACGGCCTCAACATCGATAGGAAGTTGATTTAGTCAAGCAATTTCGGTCAAAATGGAAAAGAATGGGCCAATTATGTCTGAATTAGAAGCGCATTGTGCCCAGAGGTGTATAAGGATATCTGAATGTTTGGGTCTGAGATACTCACATATATATATATATATGCTCCAGGGCATCGATGTTATCCAAGGGAAAGTTAAAGGCCGATACAGCTTGGCACCTGTGACGTCGCATTCAATTAAATAATAAATAATATATGTGTGTATGTGTATGTGTTTGTGTGTGTGTGTAGAGGACGTCACCAACGGTGAAAATAACATGAAATACGAAAACAAATGAGTTAAATACGTAAACAATGAGAATAAATGGAAAACAGGAAAGTAAATAAAAAGAAAAGACCCTTCATCAGTTGTCGGCTGTCTATCTATTCCTCATTTCGAGCATTCAACAACAATATGAGTTTTCAAAGGTAGCTGCTCCCATGAATCCTAAAATAAAAGGGAAGTTACCTTCTAAAATAAAATGGAAGTTGCCTCCTTTAAACGAAAAATTTCTGAGAAATTTACGTTAAATCAGAAATGTGAATATGTGATTAAAATCATGCATCTCATATCAACAATAACGAATTTTGACAACCACGCAGTGTCACAACATCTATGAGGATAGTAATCATAATACAATAGTACTTGGTTGGCACATATTTTATCGATCCACAGAAACATGAATATCAATATCAGCTTCGTTAGGAATTGAAATCAGAATGTAAAGAAAGCAAAATGCTTTTTATTCTACGTTGTTTGTCACATTAGCATATCATAGTTTTCTAATTTATATACCCGCATAAAATATGCGGCGGTAGAAGGCCAACAACAAGACCGTACAACTTAGATGAGAGCGTAGTTGATTAAATCAACTCCATGATTTAAGTATGGAAGGATGAAAGTAGGGTTGACTTCTTAAATATCATCTTGCCATTTTGTCCTATCTATTACAATTAGAGGTAAATTTTGTCAATCTACTTTTAAGTTCTAAGTTCAATTCCTATTTAGCTGATTTTGTCATTCATCTTTTCGGGGTCAATAATTCAAGTGTCTGCCAAATATTGATTTGAATTAATCGTCTGTATTCTCCTTCTACAGTGATTTATAGTCGTGTACCATTGTTAGAAATTATTACTTGATTTGAATTATTTAAAGAGGACAAACAGTGGATGTCAGAACAGGTGTAACGCCAGACAATTTACCCAGACAATTTACTCCACGGTAACTAGTTTTACTCAAAGTTCAAATACATTGTACAGTCTGTCTGTCGTTCGTGTGAGATCGATAAAATAAGTGGCAACCAATTTCGAAAGTCGATAGAATCAATAAATTTACTCTTCTCAAATGCTTGACCAGGTGTCAATGCTACAAATCACTATTATTAATTTAGGTCGATTTTTGCCTTTCATCCTTTCGGGGTCGATAAATTAAGTACCAATGAAACACTGGGGGGTCGATGTAATCTACTAGTCCCCTCCCACCAAATCTAAGGCCTTGTAGTCCAGTAGAAAGGAATATTACTATTTTAATTACGTCCCTTTATATTCTAAAGTAAGACTCCTGCTTGTCGCTTTAGCACTTCATAAGTATCAGTTAAGTCCTTGTGTGCATTAGTGGTATCTACCACATCAGGCGGTGAGCTAGCAGAAACGTTAGCACGCCGGGTGAAATGCGCAGCAGTATTTCGTCTGTCGTTACGTTGTAAGTTCAAATTCCGCCGAGGTCGACTTTGGCTTTCATGCTTTCGGGGTCGATAAATTAAGTACCAGTTACGCACCGGGGTCGATGTAATCGACTTAATCCGTTTGTCTGTCCTTGTTTGTCCCCTCTGTGTTTAGCCCCTTGTGGTTAGTAAAGAAATAGGTATTTCGTCTGTCTTTACGTTCTGAGTTCAAATTCCGCCGAGATCGATTCTGCTTTTCATCCTTTCGGGGTTGATAAAGTAAGTACCAGTTACGTATTGAGGTCGATATGATCGACTGGTCCCCTCCCCAAAACTTTAGGGCCTTGTTCCTAGAGTAGAAAAGAAATTTCCTTCTCACATCCTTATCCAACCCTTCAGATAAGAATTTGTCACTAATAATGATATTTAAAACTGTTTTAGTATAGGCAGTTTTTGGCGCAGATGACCAAATGGTTAAAAAGTTGTGTTCGAAATCATGAGTTATGAGTTCAATCCCATTGTTGGGACTGAACTCAAACTTTTTGAATGAAAATGGAGAGATGGAAACCCATTGTATGGATTTCACTTTTTAATTCAAAGACCCAGGCTTGTTACACTGTATCACAATAATTCTGTCTTGACATTACATTAACGGCACACTTTCCTATGGAATATTCAGCTAATTATACACTAATCCAATGCTAATTTACTTGAGTGAACAACCAAAGCCTCTTCGTTGAAACAGATAGTGATTCATTTACTTGAAATATAAATAACGGTAATTTTTTGAAGCCCGTTCTAGATTTTCTTATCTCGATGGCTTACTTCTTCAATTTCTCCGTCCCCGAAATGACTATTTCAGTCTCATAGTAACCTATACTTTCCATTTCCAGCTCATACTTATTATTCCTTACTTGTTGCTAAATTTATATAGTTGTCTTATTTTCTTTAATGTATAACCTTATTCTCTACTTCTCTGACCTGCAAGATTTTTTTTATTGCTTAATCGTTTACCAGCCTCTTTCTGTAACAGTGTTTGGATCTTTTCGGTTTGAACGGCAGTTTTTTAAAATAATTTCTAGGTAACTAAAAAATTTTAAACTTCGTATACTGGTAGAATGTGTTTATAAAACATCTTTTTCTCTTGGCTTTATTGAGAAAATTTTATAGTTTGTAAGATATTTGTTTTTTTCTTCAATTTCTGCAATTTCAACCAATCAGTGACGTCTATTGAGTTAAAAAGCATTCTGTGCCGTATGAATATGTCTCTCGTTTAAGAAACAGATTGGGCTTATTTACATTTGTGAAGAAAAAAAGATACCCTTCCCCCACCCCTAACCTTAACCCTAACTAACCCTAACCCTAAAAGAGATTGAAATGCAATAGATTGATTCTAGGGTCATAATTATGGGTGACAATTTCATATGACACCGCTAGAAAAAACTGCCGTTCAAACCGAAAAGATCTCAGTGTTTCATTCTGTAAATCAGTGGTCACCCTCTTCGGTGGCATTCTCGTGGTTGCTATTTTAGTTGCTATCGTAGCCCAAACCTAGTCGTCACACATATGATCAAAGTCTGCCTTGATCATTCCATGCGATGCACCTCAAGCAATATAATCCATTCCATCCATGCTCATTCTGTATGATACACTTCAAGTTATATAATTCATTCCATGCATCCATCTTCTCCGTCCACTATTCATAGGAGGATCATGGGGGTACAGTCTTCGAGCACTTACTCCATAGGGTTCTATCACAAGCAACCGTGGTTAGATTTTCTAGCTGGATTCCCAGGTGTGACCAGCTGAGACTATGGACATTATCCAACCATCTAATTTTTGGTTTACTCCTAGGTCTACTACCGGTTGGCTCGGCTTGAAAAATCCGTCTTGCAATTCTTTCCTGCAACGATCTAATCCCATGTCCATAGTATTGGTGCTGTGACCAATACGAATGCACAAATGTTAGTGTTCGGACAACTGCTGCTAAGTCAAAACTTTTCAACGTGGGTGTTGTACTTCCGCAGGAGTATGTATTGTCAACTCACCGCTTCATAATTGTTTTGAAATGGATTGACATTCGCAGCAGCTGTGGAGGTGGTATCACAATCGGTAAGAGTAGGATCGGTCGGATAACTGCATGTTATTGGCTCATCAGAAGGTGATCTCAAGCTTGCACTGAATAGGTTCGGTGCTGAGGGCTGCAAGACAGGGTTGCAAATACGGAGACATTGGTCCACTCAAGAAAGCCTTCCTAGGGCTCTTTGCGTATAAGTGGAACATCACTGAGACGAGTGGAGAGGTTATATAATCCAGTACATTCTAATTTAAGGTAACAGGACTTGCATTGAGAGAGATTCGGCTGCTATTTTTAGCTTAACGAGCGACCGTGTAAAGGCGTCTTCACTGACTCATTACAATTCACGCAATTATATCTGCCTGGCAATGAACAGCCGTATCATTCTAATGAGAATAACGCTGTAGCTATTTCTTCACAGAGAATAACATTTTGCCCCTTGTATTAATAGTATTTCAGCATGATTCAGTCGTGGCAAGAAGTCAACTGTTTTAATCAGTAACTTGTTGATACATAAATATTAATGACTTTCTCTTCTGTAACATGCTGGCACAATACGCTTGGCAAGTGTTGTAAAAATGACAACTTCTATTAACCTTGCAAACACTGTACATATATTTCTGCAAGTATGTATTATGAATGCAGGTCGCACCTCTGAGAATACATTACTCAACATTAAACCTAGGTTTACCTATCATTAGAGCCCTGTAATAGGAGAAATAATGTTGAATGTATGTATGTATGTATGTATGTATGTATGTATCTATGTATGTATGTATGTATGTTTGTATGTATGCATGAATGTATGTATGTATATATGTATATATATATATATATATATATATATATACACACATACACACTTTCACTCTCTATTGGTTTATTTTCTGCTCAAATCTAATTTGAACCGTTTGAGCCACATGTCTCTCTTTTGTATTTCATTCATTGCAGCAAATCATTTACGTTTTAAATTATATTTCTCTCCAAATCACTCAATCTCTAGATGTTATCTTCCAACAAAATGCCCCAGTTTTTATCTTATTTTATTTTGTATATTGATCTTTTAGTTCTCGGCAACACTATTTCGACGGAATTGATTAAATAATAACTCCAGTTCTAGCTCTATCTTTGCATGATCTTTCCCTTACTAAAGAGGTTAACATCTGTAGTCCCACATTTAATTTCTTCTTTTTCTTCTTCTTCGTGTTCTTCTTGTTGTTTTTGTTGTTCTTCTTGTTCATCTTCTTCTCCTTCTTCGTCTTCTTCTCCTCCTTCTTCTCCTCCTCCTTCTCCTTCTTCTTCTTCTTTTCACTAAATACTTTACAGAAAAAGAATAAGTTTTAAAACGACCTTAATCTTGTTATTTGAACTGTTTCCCTGAGCAAATTTTTTAATTACTCGTACGTAAGATGTTCAGTTTGGTGCTTGGCCATTTCTCATTGCTTCTCACGTATCAGTACAATAAAGGTATCAAAAAAGGTATGTTTCCGTAGGTGTAAAATGTATGCGTATAAAGATGATATCCCTTTAAAAAAATCGTGAGAAAAGGGAATACTTTTTGTCATTTGAATGTTTTCGCGCCGATAAATGGTTGAATTATATTTACTGTGAGCTCGCTTTTCATTGCTGTGATTCGATTGAAATTAATTACGAATGTTAGATTGACATTTCCCGTATAATAATTATTTCAAGAACATTATTAATATACTCTTTATTGTCCTAGCAACGCAACACTCACACAAACAGAAGCGCGTGCGCACTCGTTTGTATACAGAAACACACTTTAACTCTTAGAGATGCTGTCACCCATATCTGATAAACCTCGAGTGTTTATATTGTGTTAATAAGTTTAGAGCTGCTAACAAAAATATAAAGACAAACGGAAACTAGCGTTACTGTCACCTGAACGTGGTTCACATCATGTTGAATAGAATGAGAAAAAAAAACTACTCTAAACTGTCGGCCAAATGATGTATGGCAACTACTGCTTCGTCGGGTTATGGCGCAATATAGCAACGTTGTCAACTTATGATATTTCAGTTTGATTGTGACACTAAGGAAAATCGATAAGCACACTAATTCTGAATCATGGAGAATAATACATGTGTATCGATGCGTGATCATACACATATAATTTCATTGAAATTACGAAGTTATTGGAATGCATTTCGAATGATTTCTTGTTTAATTGTTTTGGCGAATGGAAGATTGTTAATACGTTTGTAGGATAATGTGAACTAATAATGATTGATTAATTTTGAGCTTTCAAAGGATTTCATCCTGCTCTTTACTTAGCACATTGTTTGTTTTTGTCATTCCATAAATCAATGGTATCTTGATATATTATTTAATCTCTTCATGAATGACTGACCGTTCGTTTGTTGAATGAATCGTCCAATTTACTGGTGAAAGTGAGATCCTTTATTTCACCGTCTCATAAATAGCAGTAACTTTGATTGCTTATAAATGGTTCTACCTCTATGCTACTGGAAATAAAACAATATTTTGGAAATGACGCTTTTTAATGACTCACTTAATTCCATATTCAGACGAATTAATTATTGCTTTTAGCTTTACCATTCCCCTTGTCTTAAACAAATAGGTGAACAGTTACCATTTCTAACTAGACATTACAAAATTAGAAACCATAGTATTCTTTATAAATACACACATTCATTGCATTATTGAGATCATCCTTCCCGATGATAAACCTCTCTTTGATCATTGTGTTACTTTGAATAAGTCCGTGTCTTTCCCCCAACATAACAACCAAATGCTCAATCACTCTTACTGTTCTTTTCACAATATAATATCAGAAATTTCCTTACCATTGATATAATGACGCACTGCCCCAAGGCAGTAATAGCCCCGAAGGACATAAGATGAATCAATGTCAAATAGATTCTATAATTAACGAGATATGTGGCACGTATGTCATCATGTCCGACTCAAGTCCACAACAGAAAGGAGACTATACGGACCTTGTCAACATCAACTCCATTGGCATCGTTGTAAAGATTCTCTACCACAGAAGTACACACGTTACTTTAGTAAACCTATATTGATAAACGACAACAAAAAATTAAGTCGATGAGCAAACCACAATATGTATGTTAGATCTGTTAAGATATTGCAGCCAAATCTTACTCAAAATCCCTCTCAACCACTTTTTAAAAGAAAGGTTATATAATACAACTTAAATACATTTTTTTAATATTTGAAATTAAGATGGGTGGTTATGACAGAATTTTCTTTGAACATAGATCTAATTATAACAACAGTAACAATATTTTCTCAATTTTCTCCGAACGTTCAAAAACTATTAGTCCTTTGGTTCCTTCTTATTGGTCCAATTTCTTCCAATGCTCTCTAAAGAATTCCATTAAAAATATTGTAATCTATCAGCGTTACTTATTTATCAATAAGTATCTGTGCTGATTTCTTACAAGGCCGGAAATTTGGGCGGAAAGAAGTGGAATCGATTATATCGATCCTGGTATTTGACTGGTACTTATTTTATCGACTGCTGAGGAGCGAATGGCAGTGGCAGAAAGAAATGAATGGCTCCTAAACAATTATTAAAGACTCACTAACATCATAATAATAATAATAATAATAATAATAATAATCATCGTCATCGTCATCGTCATCGTCGACGTCGTCATCCTCATAGATTATTTGCTGCACTAAATAAGAGGCTTGAATCTTTCAGGGATCAATAAAATAAGTTGAGAGAGTCAAAGTCGACCGGTATTTCCGAGATCATTGAAAGCTATATACTACTACTACAACTGCAGTGTCAAACTTTTTTCAGTAGTTTGAGACTACAAGTTTATCTTTTTAACGTTGTCTACTTTTCGTCAACTAAATTTTAATATCAATATTCGTTTCAGATTTTGGCACAAGGCCAGCAATTCGGAGGAGGGGGTGAGTCGATTACATCGACCTCAGTATTCAACTGGTACTTATTTTATCGAACCCGAAAGGATAAAAGATAAAGTCAACCTCGGTGGCGTTTGAACTCATAACGTAAAGACGAATAAAATACCGATATGTATTTTTCCCAGCGTGATAACCATTCTGCCAGCTCGCCACCTTACATATTGATTTATTACAATGTGAGGAATTAAGGAGGAGGGATAAGTGTCAATTATACTTATTGCCCATACACAGAGGACAGACAAAGTGATTAAGTCGATTACATAGACTCCAGTGCGTAAATGCTACTTATTTAATCGACCCCGAAAGGATGAAAGACAAAGTCGACCTCGGCGGAATTTCAACTCAGAACGTAACGGCAGACGAAATACTACTAAGCATTTCGCCCGGTGTGCTAACGATTCTGCCAGATCGCTGCCATAGACGTCAATTATATTGACGCTTACTTATTGATGCCGGAGTAGTAACGAATGGTAAAGCCGGATTCAGCGAAGTTTGAACTGAGGAGTTGTAACCCAATACCGTTCTAATGGTTCTTGATATCCAATATCCTTAAGGCGGTGAACTGGCAGAAACGTTAGCACGCCGGGCGAAATACTTAGCGGTATTCCGTCCGTCTGAACGTTCTGAGTTCAAATTCCGCCGAGGTCGACTTTGCCTTTCATCCTTTCGGGGTCGATAAATTAAGTACAAGTTACGCACTGGGGTCGATATAATCGACTTAATCCATTTGTCTGTCCTTGTTTGTCCTCTCTGTATTTAGCCCCTTGTGGGTAGTAAAGAAATAGGTATTCCGTCTGTCTTTACGTTCTCAGTTGAAATTCTGCTTTCATCCTTTCGTGGTCGATAAATTAAGTATAGTTGCGTACTGGGGTCGATCTAATCGACTGGCCCCCTCCCCCAAAATTTCGGGCCTTGTGCCTAGAGTAGAAAAGGATATTTTGAAACCAATATTAATAAAACCTAAGCGTAGAAACGGTATGTCGTTGGTAAATATACCTTGTATCATTTAATTGCGTTTTCCTTTGTTTTTAAGTTTGATTCCTGCTGGGGTGGACCTACATCTCATTATACCATGGTTAAAAAGTAACGTAGCAGCCAATACTGGTATCATGATAATCGGCTGTTGTCTCCTTCAGATATGCGATCTTATGCGTTTGTAATAAATGAAGATCAATGAAATATATTATCTTTATTATATTCATGTTCTCATCATCATAAAACAATGAAGCGTCATATCAATATATTCCTCTTTAGATGTCTGTGCTTATTTTCACATTTGCCACGAATGATCATATACCAATCTCTTAATGAAAACACTATTCTGTTTCATCTCAATAAATCGCAGTATTAAACAACCAGAGTGTCTCTTCTCTGGCACAATTTCATTCTAAAATTTCTGCAACACTCAAATATTTCCACATCTTCAGAAGTAACACTAACCGCTGTACGTTTTCCAAATGAGAACCCAACATGTAGGGGTGAAATCATCGGAAAACGAATATCCATATAAAAAAGTATCGAAGAAGTATGTGAAAAGAAAGATGATATCGGTAATTGAATACACAAAATAAAATATCATTATATTTTGCCACCTTGTGGGAATCACCAGTAGTGAATTAAGATTTTATTGATATTCTTGCATATATAGCTTTATCAAAAACTAATTTTAAATTACAGAAATTTATCCGAAATGTTATAAACAAGGTTAAAACTCACTATATTACATGTTTAATATTGGATTTTTGGTCTTCGCATTTGTTTTTGCCGATCTACCAGTGACATAGTATGCTTTGATAAGAAACTGTCTAATTAATGCTTGTTTTGAATACTCACAGTTTGTATTTTATTCTTTTCGTTGCTCTGAATATACACTTTCAGATACTTTCATGGTGTTTTATTACAGAAATATTTCTCAAAGGCAAGCTGCCAAATATAATTCTGTATTTCAGTATATTTAATCATATACATATTAGTTATCTATGTTTTATTAAAACGCCATTGTTTTTAATAAAATATCTTCACAATCAGTCCCAGTATTTTAAGTACATTATTCTAAATAACCTAACTTTGTTTCTCTGGCCGATAAACATAAGTCAATTGCGTTATATCTCATAAATGGACACAAAAACTTAATATCTATTTCGTGTGATATCCAAGCTATAAACTGAGAATTAAAGTTAGTTCTCCGACTTGCCTTTGACATCCTATCTGTAATAACTGTTTGCCGACTTCTATTGGTAGATTAAATTTTAACCGCATTTACTTTTATTGCGTTATTCTTATGATACCAATGGCAATAACGCAATAAATAATTTATTATAGTGATTCGTTCTCCAGACCGAAATTTTGTCTACTCTGACATAAATGATCGATCTATGTTCGGCTCAACTCTGAGAAAACGTCTCCATTTTCATCTCTTCGGTGTAAATAATTTATGGATCAGAAATATACGGAGACTTTATTATTTTTTCATTTCGTTACATCTTAAGTATTTCGCTAATATTTCAAATCATTTCTGTTATGGGTTGTTAATATTACAACGTGGAAAGACGATGGATTGGTAAGATCGGTAAAGTGTCGAATAAAATTTGGTTGCGGCCGTTCTGCGTTCACATTCCATAAAGTCGACGCTTTTTTCTTCAACCCAGTCATCCTTCCTTAAAATAAGTAACAGTCAAGTATTGGGGTTGGAGTAAATTGGCAGGTCCTTCTTCGTAATATATAATCCGGTGCCAGTCATTGAAAATCGATATTACTGCATCAACCGACGTGTTTTACACGAATTCATTAGTCTATATAGATAATTGTACTTCAAAGGAAAAAAGCTTTCACTTCAGTAACCTACCTCATCATATGTTCTTTAAAAAGGCTTTTATTACTTCAGTCGACTAAAAGTTTTACTCCATAGGGATTTGACTAGTTTTTTTATGCGAATATTTGTGTTTTATTGTTTGATTACAGCCATGTAGAGGCACTACCGGCAAAGGCTTTTCTCGATTAAATCGGCTCCAACACTTCAGTTTGCTCCTTGTTTTATCGATCTCGTGTGGGTAAGATCATCCTCTACATAAAGAGACGAAAACAAAACGTAAATAGATGTAACCTACAAATGGTATTTATGTTCAACCACACACACACACACACACACACACACACACACACACACACACACACACACACAATAGTTAAATAGTAATTAGCAATTGGTAAGAAGAATGGGCTTTGAATATGGGCGCTTTTTCTTCTCTTATGTGTTTTGACTTGATGTTAAAGAGAGCAAGCCAGTTGAGGCGAAATAGTTGTGTCTTAGTGTTGTGAGTGGACGGAAGCTTGATTTTTGTAGAGAACGGATGGCATGAGGCCCAAGCCTGGAGTGAATTTTATTGTAGATGTTGTTTGAATATTTTCCACATCAGACAAGTGTTACAGCGCTCACAACAGTGTTGAAGGGTATAAAGTCTGAGTTTCTTGGAACGCTCCCAATAATCAAGACCTATTATTTTTTGTGATTGATTTCTGGGGTGCCTCAATTTTCATATTTTGTTTCATGTAGGAAGTCGATAGCGGACAACAGTATTGAAGGTGAGGACATACGAAGGTGAGGAAAGAGAAGGATAATGGTAGGAGAGTTTCTAAATCGGAATGTCCTGAGCATCCAGGGGCATTCGAAGCGGGCCATGTAGACTTTGCCGTTTATGTGGGTATTCCAGCTTGAGTTGTCGGCTGTTATTCCAAAGTTTCTGTCAGTGTTTAACGACATGAGGGGAGAGTGCATGATACCTTAAGTGCAGCGTCTTTACCGAAGTCGATTAATCCAAATTTTTTTCTACTTATTGCCATTTCTAAATATTGCCATTTTGTTCTCTTTGGATAAGAGCGAGCAGATCCGATTCGAGATTATTCCGGCCTGCTATTCTGTCAACGACCTTCAGAAATTTAATCATCTGCGAAAATTCTAATCGTACCGTGTTTGATGACGTCAGTGGTGTGATTGATGTAAACAATGAAAAGGAGTGTATCCAATACAAATGTCGGATCTTTCGGTTTGAACGGCAGTTTTTAAAAATAATTTCCACGTAACTAAACACTTTAAAACTTCGTATACTCGTAGAATGTGTTTATAAAACATTTTTTTCTCTTGGCTTTATTGAGAAAATTCTATAGTTTGTAAGATATTTGTTGTTTTTTTTTTCTTCAATTTCTGCAATTTCAACCAATCAATGACGTCTATTGAGATGGAAACATTCTGTGCCGTATGAATATGTCCCTCGTTTAAGAAACAGATTGGTTTTATTTACATTTCTGAAGAAAAAAAAAGACACCCTTCCCCCACCCCTAACCCTAACTAGCCTAAACTCTAACCCTAACCCTAAAACAGATTGAAAGGCAATAGATCGATACTAGGGTCATAATTATAGGTGACAATTTCATATGACACCGCTAGAAAAAACTGCCGGTCAAACCGAAAAGATGTCTTTGTGGAACGCCAGTAACGCTTCTCGTTGAGCTTGATCGAATACCGTCGATCACAGTATGCTGAATTCTATTCGCAGGAAAACCTTAAATTCACTTTAACAGTTTCCCTCGGACTCCAATGTTGGACATTTTCTTTAATAGGATGCTGTAGTTAACCTTATCGAATGCCGTGCTAAAGTCAAGATGTATGACATCTTCACTACCAGCGACTTGTTGCTCATTTTGAAAAGTGGGACAATCGACTTGGATAGGACATTTTGGGGGTAATATTGCCAGTGCCTAATGATTTTTTTCCAGGGGAATACTGGTTGATGTCGACACTCCCTCGGGGCTCTAGTGGTCTAGTGGGGAAGCTGCGAATTTGTTGGAGCATGTAGCTAATGTGTGTGTGTGTATGTTCGTTTTGCACAATGATTTGACTATTTTACATATCATTACAATGTCATTGATTGATGAATTCTTGTAATATTGCAATTTATTAAAACAAACTAGAAAAATATGTGGACAATACAGTAGAGTACCTGATTAAATACGTGTCAGTATTTAGATATAGCCATCGACCTTCACGTGTGCCAAGTAAATGTTTCTCTCAGATATTCTTTGATTTCCTCCCTCTGTGTGTGGTGGTGGGGGGCCGTTTGATAGTATTAATACACTAGTAATAATTTGTTTTAAGTCAAAGTATACTTGGTCCTGCTTCCCTTAATATGAAATATAGTAACACACAGGCATTCACACACACACATAGCCCCCGCACACACTACACAAACACGAACACACATATTTGTATTTCTCACATTAGGGAATACACAAACACCTAGCATCTATATTTCTCTGTTCAAACTATAAGCAAAGCCTAAAAGACAATTATATTAAATTAATTTTGTCATTATCAGTCAAATTTTACACAATTATTCTGGATTAGGTGTATCGCTGCTCGACCTTTCAGACACCGCTTTTCAAGGTTCAGATCTTAAAAGCGTGATTTTGAACTCAATCGATTTCACATTCGAGCGACATTCGTCACTTAATACATAACAGTAATAGGTTGATTTCAGTTAAGTCCATTACATATATCTTCCATGCGAACAGATGATTATCGTGTGTGTGTGTGTGTGTGTGTGTTTGTGTGCACGCGCGCGCTAATGATATGTTGGAGAAGATGCTAGGATGGGCAAATGACAGTAAGATCTTTGACGAAGATGACTATTTCTTTTAACGTATCATACTGAACATAATTGAATAGCACTCTTCTTGGTTTGCAAGTAAAATGCCCTGTAACTTTGCTGTTAAAGTCTGGGAAATAAGTAGAGAGTAGACATTGCAACAAGAGAATCCTTTCACAACATATTACATTGCAATTTGTTTAAATGCACAAATAAAATCTCTTCATAGACTTGCGTCAAAAGTAAAATATATATCTATTTCTTTACTACCCACAAGGGGCTAAACACAGAGAGGACAAACAAACGGATTAAGTCGATTACATCGACTCCAGTGTGTGATTGGTACTTAATTTATCGATTTCGAAAGGATAGAAGGCAAAGTCAACCTCGGCGGAATTTGAACTCAGAACGTAGCGGCAGACGAAATACGGCTACGCATTTCGCCCGGCGTGCTAACGCTTCTGCCAGCTCGCCGCCTCTTGCTAGTGTGGATGATGGCAATCAGAGCACGATGGATATCATCGCTACAGTGACTCACGAGAATAGTAGATGTATTTTTGCCTCTCTTGAAGCTTGTTACTGTCAGGTTCCTGATTGCCACCTGCTTAAACGGAATTCATGCCTTGGTATATAGGAAACTGAATAAAATATTCATTGCTATTGTGGAAGATTCACTTTATTTCATGTGTTTCGAAAATAGAGAAATATCAAAATATTTCCTTCCATCTTAGATTATAATTTTATAATGCAAAAGACCGAAAGAAGACCCGGAAAATTGAATGTTGATATTTGGGAGACAGATTTTCCAGTGTCAAATACTCGTTTTGCAGATTATTCAGAGAAGAAAAAGAAAGAAAAAGAAAAAAAAAATCAGAAATCTCTATAAAATTAAGCCAAAATCAAAAGAGGCCTTGACACAGTTGACTTCCTGCCTCAACTTTAACCAGCAGGTCTCGACTGCGAGGACAGTATGGGTGTTGCCACCCGTAACGTAGAGAAGAGAAAAATCAATAACTAGAGGGGTCTGGTCGGCCGCTATCAGTTTGTACCGGTTGCCGTCGAGACATCAGCTATTCTCGGACCCCGTATTACTAATTTTCTCAACAAAATAGGAAATAATAGCAGCCCGTCAGAGAAATGATCTTTGTGAGATGCAATGACTGCTGCAGCGAGTGTCACCAGCCGTACTCCATGGCAATGCTATCGCGGTTATTACTACGGCAAGTGGCTGAGAACATTTGTTCTGTGATTTTCGGCCCATCACTTCCTTCCCCTTCATATTCTGCTGGTTTACCCCCACCTTTTTCCTTTTTTCTTTTTTCTTTCTTCTTGTTTCTTTGTATTTAAATAGGAATAAAAAAAAATCAAAGATTTTATAGGCGCAGGAGTGGCTGTGTGGTAAGTAGCTTGTTTACCAACCACATGGTTCCGGGTTCAGTCCCACTGCGTGGCACCTTGGGCAAGTGTCTTCTACTATAGCCTCGGGCCGACCAAAGCCTTGTGGGTGGATTTGGTAGACGGAAACTGAAAGAAGCCCGTCGTATATATGTACATATGTATATGTATATATATATATATATATATATATATATATATATATGCGTGTGTGTGTTTGTGTGTCTGTGTTTGTCCCCCTAGCATTGCTTGACAACCGATGCTGGTGTGTTTATGTCCCCGTTACTTAGCGGTTCGGCAAAAGAGACCGATAGAATAAGTACTGAGCTTACAAAAGAATAAGTCCCGGGGTCGAGTTGCTCGATTAAAGGCGGTGCTCCAGCATGGCCGCAGTCAAATGACTGAAACAAGTAAAAGAGTAAAAAGAGTATGTTAACAAAATATGGAACTCATAAGAATACAGCCACTTGTGCGTGTATGTATATATTGATTTGTGCGCGTGTATGTTTGTAGCATTTGCTGTGTGCGTATGTGGTTGTTGTTGTTGTTCGCCTTAATCAGGAGGACAAATGATTGAAAACAGTCCAGCCATGGCAATCCTCCCTATATCTTAGGCACAGTGGTATATTGAACCACAATATGCAACGTGTCCTTCCTTTCCTAAGACGATGTAATGTAAGTTTTAAGAAAATATGGCTGGTGATTTCTAGCAATTCGAGAGATTCAATGAAGAGAAGAAAATGTTGTTGTTCTATTACTGATCTCGGAGTCAGTAGGTAACGGAACCAGTGTCGAATTAAAGATTTTATAGGCTTTAATTATGTCCTTTTGCGTTTCGATCAATAATACTATTGCACCAATAGTATTCACGTTCCTATTTTATTGGATTATTACATTTTTTACTCTTCCCTGCATAATTAATTCTCTCTTTCTCTCTCTCTCATTTTATACATACTTAAATTCTGACGCACACAAATTTAGAACGTTCGCAGCGACTAATGCAAGGGGAGTAACTCATCAATATGGTATAGGATTATGCACCCTGAAATTATTATAGGTAAATTAGTTTTCTCAGCTGAGTGCTTCGTTCTTAATGTTGCGACTCAGATTATTAATTAACTCAGTATTAAGTCATTGAACTGTAATTAGATATCGATTTATTTCATTATGGACACTTTCATGGTATTAACATTCAGTTCAACTAACAAGAGTCAACTCGATGTATTTTTTTTGTTCTTCTAGTAAACTCCTTAATATCAGTGGTTCGTACTTGTCCCAACAAGGGCTGGTATTGATGCAACCCTCCCCTCTATGTTTTAAATAGTGCTCTCAGTTTAGCCAGTAATCCTCTTCACTAACTGTTTTCCCTGAGACACATCATTTTTTGAGGCCCTTTAAACTTCATAAGAATGATATTATTAAATTATCTTGAGTCATATTAATTGAAATACTACTATTAAACATAATTCTGTCCACCAAATCCTTTTGATAACCGATCTGACCGCTTCATGATAAATTATTGTTAACAGCAGTGACTGATATATATTTTTCCTTTTTTTTTTTAAACTACGCATTTTACAACAAGCATTTTAGCATAATTTATATGTGAAGTAAAAAGAATATATATTTAAAAAAGGTATTATATAATTTAACTTATAAAAAAAAGTTACATTGCAGAAAAGTTTTTAGCACCTATTGCTTTATTTAATTAATGAAACACAGTTATCAGGACTTTATATTTAAATTTTCAATTTGTATATCAATGTACATCATGCGACACACGTCGTCTAGGAAGCATCGGCCTTAGAGTAATCAAATGAATCTAATTTTTCACAAATCAATGAGCGATCTGCTAGTTAGTCGGATCATCTCTTAAGAAATAATGCCCAAATTTCACTGATCTCTGAAACTGGAATGAGATACGTGGGAAAGTTAACCTCAGGCATACCTTGAGTGCTTGGACTTCACTAAAAATACTGAAATACCAGATGGTGATGCAAAAGCAGGCGACAGATTAAGACTGGAGGGCCACATTGCATTGCTTCACGGTGCTTTAAAAAGACAGTCCGTTCACTACGAATTTCATATCCACCAAAAATTCATAAATTGTCATCATAACGTTATCTGTAGAATATTACCTAGTCACTAAGTCCAGACTGATGAAAAAGCACATAAACACCAAAATAATATAAAGTAAGTTCTGAAAATAGATAACTATTGCGTTCGGACCAAGTCCATTTGGCCGGACCTACAAAATCAAAAATAGAGGAAACACAGCCGGCTTCTTCTGTGCGATACTCCGCTCATTGTGTGATATACAATTTCCTTATGTACTAGCAACTTTAAGCAACTGCTTGTCTACCACAAACCTGTTGAAATATAACTGAATTTGTCTTTACAAAATAGTTCAGTTATATTACACGTTGCATCTATCAGTACGGCTGTTAATGTAATTACCACCAGCTGAGTTTGTGACTAAAATAACACGATTGTAAACCAAGTAGATGTTATCCTATGTATAGCTTGACCTGCACCCATTTCTGGAGTTCACCGCTGAAACAAAATTTAATTTCCTAGCAATAAATGTATCTTCCAATCTATAAAGAACAGTTTATTCTGCATCTACCTTAGTTTTTTTTTAGTTTTTTATCTCAACAGAACTTTCATATAAACTTGCATAAAATGTAAACAAGAGCTTATGTCTCATAACGCAAGGGATTAAAGTATATCTCCTTCCAGAAGATTCTGAAAGAAAAATATAAAATGGAAAACAATCTAAATCTTTTCGAGTTTTCCTATATCTACTAAATATTATTTATATTTAAATCTGTTAACTGTATTGAAAAAATGTAGACAGAAAGAGATAATCGAATCATTGTAGCTAGGTACAATTGATAATACCAACCCATTCTAAAACTAGAAATATCATTTATTAACTTGTATAAAATAAATTATTTTCAATTCATCCTAAAAAGATTAATTTAATGTATGGAAATGAGTGTGTAAACAGTAAATGGCCACTATTTTGAAGCTAAACGGACACAATTTCCCATCCTTTCAAATTCAGTTCTATACAACGGATCCGTTTTTCACCCACGCGTTCAGCAACGTAATATATTCAAAATAGTAACCTAACGGGAAAATAAAAAAGAAATCTACCTATCATTCTATGTGATGACCGAGAAGTGAGTGAGTGGATATATGTTTGAGCAAATTTTTAGAGACAGTTTATGGTTTGCGCATAAATAATAATAATAATAATAATAATAATAATGATAATAATAATGATGATGATAATAATGATGATAATAATGATAATAATAATAATGATGATAATAATGATAATAATAATAATGATAATAATAATAATGATGATAATAATGATGATGATAATAATGATGATAATAATGATGATAATAATAATGATAATAATAATAATAATAATAATAATAATAATGGTAACACATTATGTCATAACACGTTTGTGAATATGCGAATGTATAAAAATTAAATATAAATAAATATGAATGAACATGGGTGACAAACTGAACAACGGATTAAATCTATCATCCAAATACTGCTTAAACACGCTCGTACACGCAAGCACATACACACAATTACACACACACACACACACACACACACACACACACACACACACTTGTAGATACTGTCTCGTATATATATTAAAGTTAGATGACGCCGATTTACGGGATAACCTTGGGTATTGGTGGGTATTACTTTCCAAAACCTCCCATAGAGATAATTAGAATCTAAAAAAATATAAATACCTATCGGCCCCAGAAACCCGCGATATATTGAGGATTCTGCGATAAAAATTTACATATATTCGCCAGAAAAATCCGTGATGTACTGAGTGCGCTATAGGTGAACCGCGATATGGCAAGGCATTGCTGTATATATATATATATATTATATATATATATTATATATATATATATCCAAATATTTGTATTTATATATATAAAATATCTCCAAATATTGCAACTGTATACGGTGTACGTATGTATGTATGTATGTATGTATGTATGTATGTATGTATGTATGTATGTATGTCCGTATGTATGCATGTCCGTATGTATGTATGTCCGTATGTATGTATGTATGTCCGTATGTATGTATGTATGTCCGTATGTATTTAGGTATGACCGTATGTATGTATGTATGTACGTACGTATGTATGTATGTATGTATGTATGTCCGTATGTATGTATGTCCGTATGTATGTATGTCCGTATGCATGTATGTATGTCCGTATGTATGTATGTATGTCCGTATGTCCGTATGTATGTATGTATGTCCGTATGTATGTATGTATGTACGTACGTATATATGTACGTATGTATGTATGTATGTACGTACGTATGTATGTATGTCCGTATGTATGTATGTATGTATGTATGTATGTATGTCGGTATGTATGTCCATATGTATGCATGTCCGTATATATGTCCGTATGTATGTATGTATGTCCGTATGTATGAATGTATGTATGTATGTACGTACGTATGTACGTACGTACGTACGTATGTATGTATGCATGTACGTATGTATATATGTAGTAGCGTTATACACTGTTAAAACATTTTTTAGATATCATGTAAAATATCTTTTGCTGACAGTTTATCAACGTCGACTGCCTGTACTGAACATTTCCTCAAGCCATTGCCTCTCACTCACATTATATCTCACTATTTGGTAAATGTGACTGGAGGAACAACAAGCGCAATGACGAAACTAGAACCGGTGATCAGTCGCGTTACAACACACTGAAATGGCACAAGATCATTCTAAAATTGAGTCGTGAGATAGCAGCAGCATTTGAGAAAGCGCCCTTAAAATAGCAATTTCGCCAGTT
>NC_043010.1:42128898-42138898 GCF_006345805.1 Octopus sinensis
CCAATTTGTTTCGGAATCTGTTAGCATGGTGAACACGTCAATGCGTATACCTACCGGCTATCGTTTCCCACTTGATGTGTGGAGGCGAGATTAGAAAGAAAGAAAGAAAGAAGGAAAGGAAGGAAGGAAAGGAAAGAAGGAAGGAAAGAAAGAAGGAAAGAAGGAAGGAAAGAAAGAAATCTTCACTATGTAACGCTCATTTTCATTATATTTTATTCAGTGTAAAAGAATTAACATATTGGAAGCGTTATTCCTTTGTCCGAAGTGAACTGAAAATCGATTAAAATGTTCAACTCCGCACCTGTTTTAGTGAGCGAATCACACTGGAACTGCTTTCAAATTGCCAAAAGTTATTGTTCACCTATTTTGATATTACGCATTACTGAGGGTGAACTAATAATTATAAAATCACATTAAACTCAATTTCGTAAATTGGACAGTATGACACATGATTTGCCCCTTGTTCATCAGTCACACGGGCTTAACTTTAGATACCGGGTGTTCTAATTAAGTGCAACGTGCCATTTCTAACTTTATCGTGCTTAGTGATGGTGATATTAAATACATGCTTATTTATCGTAACTTAAATCAGTTTTATTCATAAATTGTGATTAAAATGGATAAATTTTAAGAAAAGTAACGTTGCAGAAGATGACATTTCCAATGAACAAAATTCAAACAACTACGAAGGAAACCTTTCAAACAACAGTTAAACGACCTGCGTCGGTGAGTGGGAAGGGCACAGGAAAACTGTTTAAACCTCTTTTATACAACAAAGATTATATAAAAGTGGGCTTCACATTTTCTGGAAATGAAAACAATCCTACTCCCCTGTGGGGATATACTTGCAAACAAAAGTATGGTACCAAACAAATTTAAGTGTCGTTTCAGCACTAGATACGGAAATTTGTGAACAAAACCAGTGAAATACTTCATTGAACTTTCAAAATCTCTAAAAAAGCAGGCTTCAACTTTCACAAAGAAAATGAAGATATCACACAAAGCTCCAGAGGCAAGTTAATTGGTTGCTCAAATAATTGCCCAAAGCAAGGAACGACATAGAATTGCTGAAAGTACTATAAAGGAATCTTGTTATGCTATTGTTCGAACAATGTTTGGACCGGAATTTGAGATAGAAGTTAAAATATTTCTGCGACAGAAAACACAATGGGAAGGCGAATTCAAGATATGTCTGATGATATTAAGCTGCTAATGAAGAATATTTTTCAAGATAATAACATGATGTTTGCATGATGTTAGACGAATCAACAAATGTTAGTGGGTTAGCACAATTGATGGTTTTAAGACGTTCCATTTATAATGACAGAATTATTGAGCTTCTTGTGTTGCCTAAGAACTTCCATCCATTGAGAACTAGAATTGAAGATAATTTTGAAGCTTCTGATTCTTTCATGAAGGAAAATAATTTGTTATGGTTAAACTGTGTAGGAATATTCACAGATGGCGTGCCCTCAATTGTAGGTTCAGTAAAATATAACTTAAGCAAAAAAAAAGAGAATACAAATATTATGATTACTCATTGCTTTGGGGTTTTTTTGTGGGTTTTTTGGCATCGCGAGTCACTAATTGCGTAAACTGTTGGAAATGATTTACGAAGAGTTACAAACGAAATGGTTCAAATGGTCAATTACATAAAAAAGTAAACCTCTTAAGTCAAGATTATTTGCTTATATTTGTGAAGAAATGGGAGAAAATTTCACACAGAGGTTCTCGGGCTTTCGAAAGGTCGTGTGCTTTGTCGTGTATACGAATTGAGAGAAATGATGCCTAAATCAACAGAATGAATTCTACGATCTGATTCAATACGAACTTTGGTGGACCAAATTGGCGTATCTTTCGGACATATTTGAACATTTGGATAAAATTAACACGGGTATGCAGGGAAAAGCAGAAAATATTTTAACATCGGCTGGTAAAATTTGTGCTACGAGAGACAAGATAACAATTTGGAAACGCAAAGTAAAAGGAAATTTTGAAATATTTTCCAAATCTTGTGAGTACGAGCTAAAATGTGAGATCAGTTCGTTAATTGTTGGCCAGCTAACATTGCTTTTAGAGAAAACCTTGATACTATTCTCCAATTATTGAAATCCAAAAGTAAGATTGGATCAGAAATCCATTTCTTACAACAGCAACGATTAATTTTTCACTTACCGAAGGAGAAGAACTAGCCGAAATCAAGAATGATCGGTGTCTGTTATTGATTTATGAAGAGGGGAACTTATAGAACGTTAGGATTCGTATTTCAAAGAAGCATCCAAGCCTAGCTAAAAAAAAAAACATTACAAATTCTTTTTTCAGTTTTCTACTACATACATTTGCAAAGCATCTTTTCCAACAATGCTAAATTTAAAGACATCGGAACCTGAAAACTTGAAAATGATTGATAGTGAAATGCGTGTGTCATTATCTACAATCCCACCTAATATCCAAAATCTCTGTTCTTCTCATCAGGCTTGTGTATCTCACTGGAATAGTAAGCTATAAAAGTTATGTTTTTTTTTTATTAATCTTTGCACATATTTACAGATTATTATAGATAAATGATAACTCACATTTCTCTTGAAAATGTATGTAATTTTGTTTACAAATTATATATTTATAAAATATAGATGAACATTTTCTCAACATCTCACGCTATTAAAATTGATTTATGCATCAGCATCTTATAGCCGTGGTAGATCATATTAAAATAATTAATGTTAGGTTTGCATAAAACTTAACTGGTGTGTCGCTAAATTATGTATGTTTAAAAAGTGTGTCACTAACCGGGAGAGCTTAGAAAACATTGCTCTGGTGTGTCGCAATTCCGACATGGAACCGCAAAAAGAAAAACAAGTCTGGTCTCGCGGCACACTCCTCTGATAATCCATTGCTCAGTTTGCAAGCATCCTTCCTCGGTCGTATTTACATTTTGAAAAGATTGTTTGTCTTTCTCAACAATCTTTCTAGGACCACCTATTTGAACTGGGTTGCAGAGCTTTCCTTTCTGCAACTATAACCATGTCTCACTACTACTATTTGTTGCAACTATCTTTGAGAATCTACTATGCAACGCCTTCTCCTGCCCATCAGATAATTTCTTATCTTATTTCTGTTTTTTAACTTTGTTTGGGTTTTTGGTTTCCCTGTCTTGCTGTGACTCTAGAAGCATTTAGTAAACACTTTTCACTATTACATACATAGGAGTTTATATCTAATCTAGCTAACACCATGCAGTCTTCTACTGATATCAACCCTCTTCCGCCTTCCTTCCTTGGTAAGTATAATCTTGTTACTCCTACCCTTGGGTAAAGTCCTCCATTTATATTGAATTCCTACCTAGTTCTTCTGTCTAGCTTTGCTAATTCAGGTTTTGTTCACTCTACAAAAGCAACTGAGTATCTATGTAATGATACTGCCCAAGTATTTAGACCCTTCACTAGATTCAGAACATTTAGCTTTGACTTTATAAGCTTCCCCAACCATCTGATGTACCCCTCAATTGTCGTTTTCATTTCTGTGGTTAGTACCCTGTCTGATTCTAATACTCCTAGTTACTTATAACTCTCTCCTCTTTCAATGATTTTAATGCCTAGCCATCTGATAATTGGATGTCTTCGCTGTTGACTACCTGTCCCCTTCTCATGGCTAATATTGCACACTTATCTATGCCAAGTTCCATGCCTATATCTTTGCTGAAGAGTATTAAGGAATCTATCTCTTTTTATTCATACTAAAAAGCTTCAGATCACCCATGTAGATCAAATGGTTAGTTTTTCCTAACTATTTCTGACCTGATACCCTGCCTTTGCCTCCTTTAAATAAAGAAATAAAAACACTATATGAACAAAAATATGCTTCGCGGGAAAATTTACTGGCGGTGCACTGGAAAAGGATGCGACGTGTGTGTGTGTGTTTTAGAAAAGATGCCTTGTTGGTAGATGGCACTTTTCCTTTTAGGATTGCATTTCTTGTTAAGAGGAGATCTTGTTAAAGGGAGATCAAACATAAGACAAATATCAAAGGGGACAACGTGTTATTATTATTATTATTATTATTATTATTATTATTATTATTATTATTATTATTCTATGTTTGACTTTTGCTTTATATTTGTACTAGTTGGCTCCAAGTCTCACCCAGAGACCTCAAGAGACAACAGGCTGGAAGTTCATGTTGTTGTTATGCCTAGTGTGCCATATATTTGGGGGGGGGGAGTTTTTGGTGTTGTACTAATGAATGTCCCAAAAAAATAAATAAAAAATAATTTTAAAAATATTTAAAAAAATTTTTTTTTTTCTTTTTTTTTTTAAAAACCGGAAATTATGTTTGTTTTAAACCTTGAGATTACATAGAAAGTATTTTGCGTAGGATATGATCAGTTCCCATGAGCACTATCTTTTGAATTTCTGCCATTTTATTATTATTATTAATATTATTATTATTATTATTATTATTATTATTATTATTATTATTATTATTATTATCATTATTATTATCATCATCATCGTTATCGTTATTGTTGTTATTATTATTATTATTATTATTATTATTATTATTAAGGCAGCGAGCGGGCAGAATCGTTAGCACGTTTCTTTTGTCGGCTCGTTGTTCTTTAAAACGTTTGGTAATGTTATATGTGAATGTCACACGTTTCCGAAACAGTCACCAAATATAATGTCATACTGTCTGACTTTCTTCCCTTTATTCCTCTCAATATCGATTGACTTACATTTCGCTAAAATAATGAAAAACCTAGTTTGCAACTACAACGATAAATATGTCAATATATGTTCTGTTGACATGCTTTGTCATACAGTGCGCAAATTCCAGTGACGAATGATAGAATTTTTTAAAATTATGCTTTGAGGATTATTGCTCTGTACACTAATCTGAAGCATCACAAATATATTGAGATAAGTAGCAAATAAAATGAAGCAAAATAAAAGAGGAAAGCAAAAGCATTATCAAATAGTACTTAGTAGAAGATTCAAAACTGATATTTATAAGCGGAAGAATATTTTATAATTCTTTTCTAAATCTAAAACAACTATCTTATTTTCATCTATAGAACCTTTATTTCAAGGCATAGCATGTTTTACTTCTTGTAGCATTATGAACTTCGAATTATACTAAAATGGTTTTATGCTGCATTCTTGGATTCAAGGATTGAAGAATAGTTATTATAGGGGAGGATGAAGGGAAGATAGAGATGCTTAAGCTTTTCTTAAGACCATTAATGACACAAAGTAAAATTTTTAGAACACGACAGTGTTTCATACATCAGCCTGTGTTGAAGGAAATGAAATAACCATTGAAAAGGAAACGGGGATAAAAGAATGGATTTAATGTTGTTTTTTTTTATGGGTTTACTATGATAGCGAAAGAGAATGCCTCTGCAATCCCACAATATTTTCTACGAATCACCTTGCACAAAACTTGAAATTTGCAGGCAAGTCACTTGAATTAACTCCACAAATAGAAGGCAATTATTTTATCGATCGTGGAAGACAGATATACACGCACAAAAATTTTAAACACACACACGCACATATACTGTAGAGAGAGAGAGAGAGAGAGAGAGAGAGACAGATGGGAGAGAAAGAGAGAGATGGGAGAGAAAGAGAGAGAGACAGAGGTGGGGGAAGAATATTACACATGAAAGCTTTTATAGGAGTTTATTAGAGAAGATATCGGATGCTTTCTGTAGCTGTCACAGGTTTTGAAATTTTAAAATTAAGCGAAAATTTTAAAATTTGGTATATTCATTTATTCCAGACAAATGCTTAGAATAATATTACAGGATTTAAAGTTTGATCATTTTTACTCAATCATCAAACAGGATTTGGAAGCGGCCATTTTGTGTGCGATAACATTACGGCGAGAAACTTCTAAGAACTGTGAAGTTTTAATAAGTTTTAATGAATAAAGTCTTAGGAAATGTTGGAACAGGCATATAAACAATATAAATAGGAAATATCCTACAGGCATTGTTTTGGGGATGGGGGCTGTGAGCGAAAACAAATAAAAAATAGCAACTGTACGTTAAGTTTCAAAACCAAAGAAACTTAAAATGTGGTTCACTTTTCTACGTCGAAAATTATAACCATCCATTTCAGGAATGTGAGACCAGACCTTTCACAGCACACAGAAAATTATGGTTTTTCTCGAAAAACCGACTAACGTAGGCGTTCCTCTAGTGTGTCGCGTTTCCGACATGGAGCCGCCTAAAGAAAAAAAAGTCTGGTCCCATGACACATCCCTCTGATAACCTATTGCTCTGTTTGCCAGCATCCTTCCTCGGTCGTATTTATATTTTGAGAAGACTGTTTTGTCTCTCTCAGCAATCTTTCTAGGACCTTTTATTTGAACTTGGTTGCAGAGCACGTCCTCCGCAAGTATTTCTTGACCCATAAGTAAAAGGAAAACAAGAAATGCAACCCTAAGAGGAAAAGTGCCACCTTCCGACTAGGTATCTTTTCTAACAAACATACATACGTCGCATCCTTTTCCAGAGCACCGCCAGTAAATTTTCCCACGAAGCATCTTTTTATTCATATAGTGTTTTTACTTCCTTATTTTTATTCTATTAAAATTTTTTGTATATAATTTTCTTTCAAGGAAAACACTCCTCTCTTGCAAGTAAGAAACTGAAACCTCCTCGTTTTTCAGTTTCTCCATCATATTTGAAAAGTTAAATGAATTGGCTGCGGTTATATTTCTATTTTGGTTGGGAGGTTCAAGAAAACACACAGTCCAAAATTATGAAAATGAGATAGTGACAGGAGAGCACGCGAAAATATTCACTCATTTCTTAAAAAAATACAGGTGAAAATGACAAAAATGAGGTCGTCCAAATGTTCAGAAATTAGGAACGAGGAGATTTAAACAGACTATACCTTAGCTTGTTTCTATGGAAATAGGCCTCAATATGTTTATGGCTTTCGATTGGCTAAAATTTTTGAAAGAGTGCAAACTTTAAAAACCAATGACTTTTTATTTATGAATTTATAGCAAAAATATAATTTATTTCTATAATTAGCAAAAGGACAAATTAGCATAATTAGCATAATGACAAAAATGAGGTCGTCCAAATGTTCAGAAATTAGGTACGAGAAGATTTAAACAGACTATACCTTAGCTTGTTACTATGGAATCAGGCAGGCCTCAATGTTTATGGCTTTCGATTGGCTAAAATTTAAAAAAGAGTGTAAACTTTAAAAACCAATGACTTTTTATTTATGAATTTATAGCAAAAATGTAATTTATTTCCATAATTAGCATACAAAACTACATCAGTGCACCAAATTTGAACACAATTGGAACAAAATCAAAAGAATTGAAAACTGAGACAGTAACAGAAAAGATCTGAGATATCAACACTACGAGTTTTTTTTTCTTCTTTTTTCTTTTCAACATTTTATCGATCGTGGAAGAATGAAAGAAAACGTCGACCCTGGTATGTTTTTAAGGTACAGTGTAGATATAATGAACTAAATATTACATTTACGTATTTGCTTTGCAAGATTCCTAATGTGAAATCGTGTTGTTGATATAGATATTGTTATATTTCGGTGCGGTCAATTTTTTTTCAGCAAATAAACACTCGCGCTATATATTCGTTATTCACTTCAGATTTATTTTATTATCGTTCTTTTTTTATGTCATTCGTCTGAAAATATTTCATCACACGTCCTGTGACGGCTCCATTCCACGTCTCCCTTGTTATGCTTGGTTCATTCTGTGTTTCTATGTTGAAAGGAAGATAAAGATGTTTAAGCTCGAGAAAGACAGAATTGACTAAAGTGAATAGGAGACAGGTGAGATGGAGAGTCGCTGAAGAAATCACGGGATATGTGATGAAAGATTTCCAGATAAATGACATAAATAAAGAACAATAATAAATATATCTGAAGTGAAGAACGGATATATAGAGCGTGTGTTTATTTGGCGAAAAAAATGACCGCCCCAAAATATGAAAAAAAAAACTATCCCGAAATATGAAAGGTAACAACCTCGAAATATAATACAGAACTAAATATTTTTTGATGATTAAGTATTTTTTTACCTTCATTGCCATGGATTTTTATTGAAGAGTTGATTGGATTGACTCCTATACAATAATCGGACATATTTTCTTAACCACACTGATCAAATGCAAAAGAGATCCCAAATGGGTTTGAATTTCAAGCAGTAACATATCGAACGCACAATATCCTGAACTGGATTAATCTAGCAGCGACAGTAACCGTATGCTATGGAGTATTTTCCACCTCATGCTACATGTTATTCTGCATATACTTTATTACTATAGCACTATGCACTGCCTCCGATTTTGTGAGCCACTGGGTGTTTAAGGTTGTCCCAATAATTAAAATACTTCCGATATCCAAAACACTCTAAATTATGCAAATTACAATTCAATTGGATGGTAGTGGTAAATGGGCAGGCTAACGGCATTACTGTCCGATGCTAATTGATATACCATTCTATTTCTCTATTTCGAGGCATTAATGTCGTCAAGCACAAATTCGAGCTTTATTATTATTATTATTATTATTATTATTATTATTATTATTATTCCATGTTTGACTTTTGCTTTACATTTGCACAAGAGACAACAGGTTGGAACTTCGTGTTGGTGTTATGCCTAGAGTGCCATATATTTGGTTTTGTACTTAGTGTTGTACTAGTGGATGCCTAAAAAACCATACGAAAATTATGTTTGTTTTAAAACTTGAGATTACATAGAAAGTATTTTGCGTAGGATATGAGCAGTTCCCATGAGCACTATTTTTTTAATTTCTGCCATTTTGGGGTTTCCTGGTATCTGAATTATTATTATTATTATTATTATTATTATTATTATTATTATTATTATTATTATTATTATTATTATTATTTATATATATATAAATTCGGTTCAAAGAATCATTTTAATACTAATATACTATAGACTCCGTTTATGTTAACTATTTCCATTAAATCAAATTGTGGTTTTGGATAAGGTAAGAAACATTTTAGTGAGTAGAGTTTTTACCGTAACCTTACGTTGTACGCTAAAACTATAGCACAAATAAGAAGTTTAAACTTCGGTTATGTTAATTTGCTATGACTGGTTCTAAAGTTTTATTGCAAGAAATATTGTTGAAAGAAGACGATATGAGATCCATTAACATAAAGTTAGTCTGCCTTCCAACCTGTACTGAAATTACTGTAGTAGTTATGAATCAAGACAATACATATATTTTACTCAGGGATGTACAAGGATGTACAGGGTTTATAGGGATACACAAGGACGATGGGGTGATATATATAAATATATATATATATATATAATATATATATATATATATATATATATATATATTATATATATATATATATATATATACACGCGCGCGCGCGCGTACACACACCTCAAACCCCATTATATTGGGTCATCTCATAAATAATGCGGTTTCTATATACTCCTTTTATTGTTCAAAATTACGATAAACAAAGTTCTTTTTAATCTAAAATATTCTCTTCACTTTCCACAATGCTCTTCCATCTATCTGACAGACTTGCAAGATCCCTCTTCCAAAACACACTTGTCGGTGATGAAAAATATTCCTCTACTACTGTTCTGACCTCGTCTAGAAAATTCACATTCTTTCCGTCCAAATGATTTTGAAGACTGCGGATTAAATGATAATCAGATGGGGCAATATCCGGTGAATATGGTAGGTGGGGCACTGTTTCCTATTCAAAGTGCTCCAGCATTTGGAATGTCAATTTCGCCGTATGTAGCCGAGCAGTATCCTGATGGAAGAATACCTTTAGTCTTGAAACCAAAGATGGTCGTTCTCCGATGACATGCAGGTGTCGATGAATGGTTGAATGGCCACATCCAAGTTTCTCTACTAGTTCCGCAACAGTTACGATGGAAATTTGGTCCACCAGTGTTTGCAGGAAGTCCTCACGAGCTCTACAGTTCTTCCAGGAAGAGAGGCTC
>NC_043010.1:42143898-42188898 GCF_006345805.1 Octopus sinensis
ACCTCCTGCAGTGAAAAAGCTCGTATCCTGAGACTTACTTGAAACCTTTGACAATTTATTACCTGCATTGAAGTAATGAAAAACCAAGAATTAAGATTTACCCGAGTGTCAGAAAATAATTAATATAACTAAAAAAACTATAGTAATAATAAAAATATTTTAAAATTTTTATTAAAATATTTCTTTCTCAACAATAAAAAAATAGCCACGAGTCGAAGGGATGTAAAATTACATAATAATATTATATTATTTCGTAAAAGATCTGATCGAGCATTTAGGGCTTAAATAAGCACAAGTACAGATTAGCCTCTTTAAATATTTCCTTGAAAATATTAGTCCCACCAAAGACAATAAATCTATTTTCAGTCAAATATGTATGGAATGTAGATCAGGTTTTTATGAGCCTTTCGACAGTAGCAACTGAGGCAGCTGGCGCTTTTGCAAACAGTACTGATTTCAATAGCTCTGAACAGAGATCAGAATCAGATGCATCTCCTTAACCAAGGAGATGCATATTGACAATATTGTCAAAAAGGATTTTGTGGAGTTGTCTTACTTCAGGCAGCACAGTTTACTCATCAAAAGTAGTTCATTGTATCCTTATTCTTCTGCCTGTTCAATAGTGGCATTATCGTTTGACACGCAGTCGGTCAGGAAAAATTGGTTACGGCACCCGATGTATAGTTTGTTCATAATCCTTAGACAAGGTTAGTATGTATGTATGTATGTATGTATGTATGTAGGTAGGTAGGTAGGTAGGTAGGTAGGTAGGTAGGTAGGTAGGTAGGTAGGTAGGTTGGTAGGTAGAGTTAGGGTTAGGTACGTACGTATCTGAGTGCTTCTAAGTATGTATTGATACATAAATATGCCGCATGATCGGATTATTAAAAAGTCTGCTTCGCTAAAAAGCATTCCGAGTTCAAGCCTATTGCTTGCCACATTGAGCAAGCTTTATTTACCATAACTTGGAGCTAACTTAAATCTTTAAGTGCGAAACTGCGTTGACAAAAATTTATTGGAAGCCCGTCGGATTGATTCTACTTGTAATTTGCGAGTCCAGTTCTGTCATGCACTGTGTCATGCTCATCTTGCGAGTGGATCAACATAAGGGCACTCATGTCTGCGGAATACTCAACCTGTTATACACTAATTCAATGAGTGTGTAATTCAGAACCATTAAATGCTCCTTGTCGATACAGACGGAGATTCATTTATGTTGAGAGATTGTCAATCTTTCCCTATATTTTTAAAGAGAAAGGCTACTATTTCAGATATTTCGCATTTTTAAAGCTATTAGCGCCAATTTATATTGTTAATACTCGAATATTGAATATTGCATTGCGGAAGTTTGGTTTGCATTAAGAGCATAACAATTAATTAATGTAATCTGAATATTGATACAAAGATTTTTAGATAAGGATACATATTTTAAAATATCAATAAGAATAAAAACCTATTAGTTTTGCTTGGGTAGATTTATGACATACGTATAGTAATTCAATCACATAAGACCAACACAAAGTAATTTTATTGTGTTAGTGAGGTTTGCAGTAGAATCGAGTTTCGGAGTTCAATTTGTTACTGAAATGAAACTTAGACGGACTAGATCAGCTTCCCCAAATATTTAGCACCCCATCAAGATCCATGGTAGAAAATTAATAATCATCCACGACTCTCTTCCTAGAAAATTTCTTATACTTTTCTTCAGCTTTTGCTCTCTGAAAATATGTTGCATCTATAATCTATTGTACAGCATATTCATAAAACACTTTACACTGTACCAAGAGTCAAAGACTTTCTCTTATGAGGCCCTTTTCGCTTCTATTTTTCTGGAATAACTGTGGTTCAAAGTGATAATGGTATTTTCCTATTCTGATTCGTCTAAGTTAATTTTATGTTTGTATCTACTGCGCACGCGTGACAAAAATTAAGTGAGTAAATCAAAAGAAAGAGAAAGAGAGCCGATAGAGGTTATAAGATGTAATAAGATTTTTAAAGTTTGGGCAATCTCATTTCGTTAAAAGTGATCATTGATTTGAAGCTTGATATATTCTGTTTGAAATGTTGCAAATTGATCGAATAGTAAAACATTCCAGCAGAGATCACCATGAAAGTTCCCTTAAATATCATTGTGCAACCAGCGTGAGTGAATCTGGTAATTGTGACTGCTGTTTGTATCGTGGTTGTAAGGAGTGGGTAAATTGCTTATTTTGAAAAGCTCGTTTCTAATTAGCTTGCTGTTGGAAGTATTTATTGATTGATTCTCACTGTTTACTCTAATATTTCACTCTGAAAATATTTATTAAACTAATTGGATTACCTGACATCACTCGAGAGCAATAACAAATATATAGTAAGATATATTATTCATAATATATAAAACAACAAACATCTAAAATACTTATATGAAAACAGATGGCAACTATTTTATCGAATAATTATTATTGCCTTTAAGCAAATGTATATTGCAATACAGAACTTTATGGTTAACATAATTCTGGTGATTACTATACTCTCTGTGGGGCGAGCATATCCTGGTACAGTTGCTGCTGGTAACAGTCAAACTCAAGATGTTACGGTTCTTCTAGATGTATATATGAGGACTAGGTTACTATCAATCTTAATAGTGAGATACAACTTGCAAGGTACTCAAGCCTGCAAACATTGGTAGTCCTATAAACTTTATTAGGTTACTGCTTCACTCAACTAGAGATCCCGCGTATATGTACATACATACATACATAAACGCCTGTGTATGTGTGTGTGTATTAAAAGAAATTGAATTAGTTTCTATAGATTCTAGAATAAAATGTGCATCTTTTACAATTTTCTAATGTAATCTTATACAATTTTCCAACTTTAATGTAATTATCTCTCGCTGGGAGTCATGTAAAGAAAATGCATTTGGGATTAAATCAATACTCAATCATACACAAAGAAAACTACGCTGGCATACCAATATACACAAACAGAGCTAGGTATACAGTGAAGAAAAGAAGTTATGAGAAAAAAGTAAGCTGGTAGACAGACACCTTAGACAGTTCCAATACTATTTAGAGTTCTATAGACATTACAGTTCTAAATCGACCCCGTTCACCTATACTTACTTCTGAATCTGCTTACACTGCCATAGTCAAGCATAATTTTGGCGAAGTTCCCGTGTACTCAAGGGAAAAGGGAAGAGGCGGAAACTCAAAATGGAAATCAATGATAAAATATCAAAAGAATCTAATGGAAAACTAGAAAATCGTCTTTAAGTGGTTTTCCTCCTATTTCCATTCCTTTACGATATTCTTCGATTCTTTCATTGTCTCATTTACACATGACCTTTGAATCTTTCTGCTGCTCTTAAACTTCTTTCGTATATTATTCTTCACGCCGTTCTTTCTACTCACCCTTCGTTGTTTTTTTGTTTTTTTTCATATTCTTTCATCGACTTCCTTTATTCTCTATCGATGCCAACATTTATCCCTCAACTTACTTTGTTTATGTTTTGTGCTTTTCTCCCATATCTATACACTTTGGTATGTTTATGTGTATGTGTGAATTCTTACACATTCTATATACCTTTATACACACACACATATATACATATATTATACATATTTATTTTAAAATTGTCATTATCACCGTGTTCCTCCCTTCTACTTCTTTTTATACTTCCAACAATTTTATTTAGTTTGTTATTATTGTTGATAACTTTTCTGTCACTATTTATGTAACCATTTCGCCTTGCAATTTTCACTCTGTACACCTTTCTGAAACCTAAAAATTACTGCAATATGCACGCCTACCTACATCAAAATACCTTTAAAGTAAAACGTTTTAGAGCCAACCTATTCAAAAGTGTTTTAGTTTCTTAACCTTTACTGTTAATTCTTATAGAGAAAGTAATAGCTTTGTATTTGTTCATTTCTCATTACACAGATTCTTTGTACGCTGTTTTATTTACTCTCTACCATTCTTTTACTTTCCAACTATTTGTATATTTCTTTACGTTATTTGGTAATTGCTTTTTTCTCCCTGCGTGTGTGCATGTGTGTTGTGTGGCGGACAGGGTAAAATAGCAAAACTCATTGCAATCTATTTTCCAGCAGCGACATTAGATTATTTATTATAACTTGAGTAAAGATTCACAGAACAGAAATCTTATTTAAAAACATCTAGCAAAAGTGTACAAGCAACATCGCATATTTATTTCAAACAACAGAATTACTACAAGCAATTATAACATGTGTTATAATGATTAAAAATTGCCATTTAACTTGGAATTTTTTTAAATTCTCCAAATGTCACAATACCACTTTAAAACGAAATATCTTAAAAGCTTATATAAAGATAAAGAAAAATACGTACCTAATTAGGTCAAAATTCTCATATATGAAAAGAATATCTTGTAGAAATTATAACAACTTCATATAGTCTTGTGGTACAAAATTACTAGTTGGTTACACAAAATGAACAATAACAAAAACACTCTTTCAAACGTTTTAATAATATTTTCCATTTTAGAATACAATAGCTTTCGCCGAGTTTCCTGTAAGGGTATTTTTGTAATTCAGCCGTCGTAAACCGAAATAATGTTACAACGTTTCCTTTCCATTCTACCTAAATGTAACTTATTCATACATTTACTTCAAATATTGTAATTAGCAATCGGCAGGCGATATAGTAAATGAAAATGTCTGAAACAGAATACAAATAAAGAGAAGGAAATCAATAATGGTTTTAATTAATGCATCCTATGTTATTTTTTCATGTTATTCAAACCTTTTAAAATCCTAGCAGAATCGTTACCACGCCTGGCAAACTATTTAGTGACATTTCGTCCGTCTTTACATTTTGAGTTCAAATCCCACTAAGGGCGACTTTGCTTTTCATCCTTTCGGGTTGATAAAATCTACTTATCCCATTGCCCGAAATTGCTGGCTTTGTGCCAAAATTTAAAATCAATATTCTAAAACCCTTTTAGGAAACAAACGCTAAAATCACTCAGGTTTCAATTGTTACAATAGAATGAAATATCAGTAGTTTATCGCAGATATATATGCATGGATGTGTGGTTGAGAAGCTGGCTTTACGATCATGTAATTTCGAGTTCGGTCCCACTGCGCAGCACCTTGCAATCCAGAAACAGGAAATGTCAACCAAATACTTGATGTACAAAAGGGACAGAGACGCAGGAAAAGGAGAAAAATGTAAAAACCGATGCAGACTTTGTGTAGTTAATACCGAAGAAATCACCCATATCATAAGCACTTGTTCGAAAATATCACGGTATTATCAACCGATGAGACATGATGTAACTAGGGCACTGTATAATAAGAAGGATTACTGGTGGAATGTCCCAGTAAAAACTTCAATAAAATGTAAACATAATAGACCTGACATAGTGAACTTGGATAGAGAAGAGAAACTGTGTACAGTCGTGGAAATCAGCTGCCCAGCGGATGTTAACATACAGCTAAAGATCAGCGAAACAGAAAATACCTGCGACAAACTACTCAGAAATCTACAGTTAATCTATCCAGATATTTTGTACCTTTGTTTCTGTATCTAAATATGCTGTCACATTAGAAATGATTGTCGGTAATGTATGGTGGAACCATCATTTAAGGATGTGAGTTTCTCTATTCTTGTTGTCTTATACTCCGAATTTATTGAAATATTTGCATTTACTTGTCATACATGACGATTTGCCTTGGATGTTAATTCCGCTTGAATTTATTAAACCCTACTTCTTGCTTTACTTCTTCTTCTCCTCTTCTTCTTCTTCTTCTTCTTCTTCTTCTTCTTCTTCTTCTTCTTCTTCTTCTTCTTCATATACGTACATACATATATATATATATATAATATATATATATATATAATATATATATATATATTATATATATATATATATTATATATATAATCAAGTAAAGCCGTTATGTCAACATGTATTTCTAATCGGTATATCTTTACTACCTCTGAAGGAATTCATATTAAAATGATTTTCACTTTATAAATGATGGAATTTTAATTACTATTTCTAGCAGGTTCAATGACCACATAAACTCTCCTATATTTGTGAATATATGTGTGTATGTTAGTAAAGTATGTAGATGATGAATACCGAAGAAAATTTCTTCTTCATAATAATGTTGTTGACATCAATAACGTAACATTTCAGAGAAAAATCCAAAAGTTTCTCGCACTTAAACAAAGAAATAATTTTCAAGGAATTGCTTTTATTTACAATAAAGACATATTTTATACATATTTTAAAAATAGATACATAATTGTGGTATATCAGCATATATTTAAGTAAGAAGTAAATGTTTTTTTTTTCATTACAAACAGCAGAATTTACAATTTTACCGACTAAATGACTTTTGTAAAATAGTTTACTCACCTCAAAAATATATACTTTCGAGTGGAAGCAGTGAGTACATTCAATAAATCGAACTTTATATCAGAGTACATTCTATTACTGACTGATCGTTTCAGTAAATTTGTTGCTATTTTCATTACCTTTATCTTTCTTTTTATTTTATTTTACTTCCATCACAGTTTACTATTGTATTCGAATGGGAAATATTCATTAACATGTTTTCAGTAGCGTGCGACGAAAAGACTCTATTCTGATCCGAATCCTATTTCTTTTACGCTGCATTCGTGAATTCTTTGAATAAATACATTATTTTAGATTTTTTTTTTTTTTTTTTTTCTTTTGCAAATTAATTACTTGAAAATTCTTTTCCTCTGAGGATAACGTGTGATGGACAAGAAGACAGTCGGACAGAGAAGCATGGCTCTTACAAAATTCATATTAGCACTAGGTCGATTGGTTTTTCCCCACACCATTTTCTTAGCAAAAGCAGGTATCTTTTTGCAAGATTTTCATATTTTAATTTTTACATTAATGAAACGAAAGGATTTTATTATCTTTGGGCATTCATTTATGTACGCACACGTATATACATACATATATGCATGTGTGTATGTTTGCGTGTGTGAGTGCGTGCGTGTGTGTGTGTGTGAGTATGTGTGTGTGTGATGAGGAACTTGGCACGCAATCATATGATTCTGGGTCCAGTCCCACTCCGTAGCACCTTGGGAAAGTGTCTTCTGCTATAGCCTCAGGTCAACCAAAGACTTCTGAGTTGATTTGGTAGACGGAAAATGAAAGAAAGTCGTTGTGTGCGTGTGTGTGTATATATAGACTTTTTCTATTCCTGAGCGTTATACTAATACATCTGTTTATTTTGTTCACCACCTGTCTTCGCCTTTTGTATTTTTCATAAACTTTCCCTATATATATATATATATTTATGGTTTATAGGTTAGAGACAGGTGTTCTATATATAGAACAGACTTCGAATGGAGAGTGGACAGATGAAAAGTTGATACCAGATAACATTGAAAGTCAATGGTTTTGGAGTGACATCTGGAGCAAAGACAAGGAGCACAAGAAGAATGCTGAATGGTTGCAAGAACTGAAACAAACAGTAGTCGGTCCAAAACAGGCAGAACTAGTCATTTCAGTTAGGGAAGTGAAGGAAATCAGCAAAAAAATGAGCAACTGGAAGGCTCTGGGACCAGATAGAGTTCAAGGCTACTGGATCAAAAGATTTGGTGAATATCATGCACGAATAGCTGAGAGTGAATGTGTGTTTTTCTTTGCTGTCACGTCTCACGAATGAATCTTTTTTAGACCGAATGACAAGAAATGACAAGAAATGGGTTCTCTATAAAATTGTCTAGCGCCGATGACAGTGGGTAGGAGAAGGAGAAACACCGGCACCCAAGGCTAAAGGAGGTCTTCACCCACGTAAGACGTTGTTACCTGTCTGGTGGGATATGAAAGGTTTAGTCCACTTTGAACTTTAAAACCCAAACCAAATGATAACAAAAGAGATCTTCTGCGAGCAACCTGAGCGGCTTAACGGTAGAAGACAAACGACCATATTTGGCTTCAAGATGAAAGATGTTCTTCCACCAGGATAATACTCAACCACATACAGCAAGGATGAATGGGAAACGATGCCCCACTCACCATATTCGCTGAACATTGCCCTATCTGATTATCATTTATTCCGTAGTTTTCGAAATCGTTTGGACAGAAAAAACATGAATTCTGTAGACGAGGTCTAAACTGTGCTGGGAAAATTAAAGTATAGAAAGAAACCCGCATTATTTATGGGGATGACCCAATACATTGTTTCTATTAAATATATTTTATATTCTGTGTAAATCGACTTGTCTAACTTGTTTATCATTACATTTAATATGAGCAATTCTTTTTAATATTGATAATTAATTTAAGGGAGATGTCTAGTCTATTACATCGGCCCCGGTATTCGACAGGTGCTTATTTCTGAAAAGCAAAGTCGACCTAGGCAGAATTTCAACATTTCGTCTGTAAATGCGGATGAAATGCCGCCAAGCATTTTGTCCAGCATGATAAATACTCTGTGTCAGCTCTCAGTTTTACGTGTCACTAATAATAACTGCATTAGCTTGTTTAAGCGTCGTTGTAGGGACCATAAAGCGCATACAGTAAATGATGGATGTTGATGATCGTTGAAATGTGGACGAAAACATTAATGTTGATGATTTCAACGAATTTTATAATGACCGAATACTTCAAAGTTAGCATAACCACAAGCTGGCAGTAAGAACTGTTGATGCGTTTGATCTTATGCATCTGCTCTTTTATACGGCGAGTTGCTTGATCGCTTCATATTGAGTTTGTCTTTTTCACATATCATGTTTGTTTGTCCCCAGCTTGTTGTTGATTAGAAATACTGCTATATTCCCAACAAGATAAGAAATAACTGCATGTTAACTGGAAATTTAAATCATTGCAAAGATTTTTTTTTCTTACTTTGCTTCTAACTTCTTTGATTATTTCTTCATTCGATGAAGTTACTGCTGTTTATTATTTATTATAGGAAATTTGTATTTAGTTACAATAGCATTATTTATTATTGTTTGTACTTGTAGACTGTCAATGAAATATTATGTTTACACATTATAAACACAACGTAAAATACATACATAAAAATCTGCATATTTAAAAAGAAGATGCATTTTATTGTTTTAATGAATGCTTTTCTCCATATTCATATGTTTTGGAATGTATATATGATTTGTTATTGTATGTATTAAATTGACCAATGAGTAATGGCGTCGGTACGCTCCAGAATTGTTGCTTTTGAAATTCAATTTCTGTACTTGATTGTAATTATTTCTTTTTATTAACATGTTTTATGAAAGGAGTTTCTGATTTTGTGATTAGGAGATTATCAAAATGTGTCACGCTCTTGATTCTGTTATTCTGGTTTATAAGAGTATATCTATGCTTTTGTATTAAACACTTAATGGATAGCTTTTGAGAGTCATATATGGTTAATAGTTTTCTAAAACACATTTTACATCAGTGTAAGTGTATATTTATCAATAGGTGTACTAATACCATTTGTTCTGCTCAACTTGAGTCCGTTGATATCCTTTATACTGATTCTTGAGGATTTCCTATTTTCTGCTCCGTTGGTCTGTTTTATCTGAGCTGATTGCTATATATGTACTGGTGTAGATGAAATATGTAATGTGTGTATCTGTGAAACAGAGAGGAAAATTAAAACTGCATATGTTATAAACTTAGAATATGTGTTTATTAATAAAAGTTTAATAGCGATATTCTTTTATTAATACAAACGTAACTCATATGAAATATGTCATAAATAACAGTAACAAATTGATATGAGACCGCCAGAAAATGTTGTTGACAAAGAACCGGAGAAATTGTATTCACCTCAATAAATGTCATTGATTGGTTGAAATTGCCGAAATGCAAGAAATTAAACAACAAATAGCTTACAAACTACAGAATTTTCTCAAGAAAGCCAAGAGAAAAAGAAGTTTTATGTAACATATTCTACCAGTATTAAAAGTGTTTAGTTACAAAGATGTTATTTGAAAAATCTGTCAGTCAAAGCGAAAAGATCCGAAAGAGGAAAGAAAAACAGAAGTTTTTAGAACATTTTCTAATGAGAACAGAAGGGTTGAGAGAGTCCCAGAAGATGAAATAGAAGATCTAATAATGAGCTGTATTGACCAGGAAATAATTTTCCTCACAAAAGGAAAAGATTACGGATAGTCGCAATAACATTTGGAACGGAAGAAGAGGCAGCACAGAACGCTAAAGACGTGATGGAAGGAGACAAATGGGGACTATTACCATGCACACCAGGGAAAAAATTAGTAAAAATCAAAGTTGGGTGGATACCACCAATGATAGAGCCTAAGTGGGTGATAGTGGACATTTTTGGCGAAAAACTGCAGAAAAAAAACTCAGAACTGGAGATTCACTTAGTGAGCAAGACCGAATGCTGCAATTTTGGGGGATTTCGTTTAGAAATTGTCGGAAATGTAAGCCCAGAGTATTATGAGAAAGTACCAGAAACAATAGAGCTGCCAACGGGAGAGAAGTTGGAGATAATGCTGACAGGAAGACCACCTAAATGCTACAAATGCGGCAAGAGAGGACATACAATGAAAAATTGTCTGGAGGAGTTATTAAGATACGCAGATATAGCTTTTATGACACATAATGACAAACAGGCAGAGACAAAAAGCAGGAAAAGAGAAAGAAAGAAGTCTCTAACAACAGCAGAGATAAAGAGGAGTAAAGGAATGGAGGATGAAATGCAACAAGGAACAGAATATGTTGAGGAACCATCAACAGAGATACCAGAAACAGAGGTGGAATTACAAAGCGACGAGGAGGTTGAGCAAAAAGGCTTAGACTCTCATGAGAAAGACACATAGAAAGAGGATGAGAAAGTGCAGTCGGATGAATGCCCAGACAAGCAAGAGTGTGAAAGTGTACAGATGAAACAATCACAGCGGAGAGTTGGATTGGAACAGCATGGAAATGGTAAAAGGAAGAAATTGTGAGGAAAACAAAAACAAGAAGTAAAACAGTGTGAGATAGGTTAAAGAAAGGTAAGTATATAAAATTGTGGAAAGAACTACAATAAAATGAAAGCATTTGAACATTGTAAATTATTGTAAAGAAAAAGAAGAAATAATGAATTGATGAACAAACAAGTATATAAAAATGTTATTTTTGTTGGGGAAAATAGGACATATATGAAGGTTTGATTTAAAAGACAGGAAAAGAAAGGAACGGTCACGGTTTCGCATTGCAGCGAAACTAGAGGTGGTTTTAAGATTAATTGTAAAGTTAATTATAAAGTTTAATAATAAAGTGTGTTTGTAAGGAGTTATTGTAAAGTTTAATAGTACAAACAAGTATTTAAAAATGTTATTTTTGTTGGGAAAAAAAAAGGGAATTGTAAAGGTATTCCCGGTTCGTCTCGCAGCGGGGGCGCGATGGCCGTCTCATTTGCATCATAATCATATTCATTCTTATCATTTTCAGCTAAAAGTGACCCTAAGGTTATGCCTGTTGAAAATGCGTTTATACCTATGTGAACGAGTAAAGTGTTTATCTACTAGGGAGAAGGTGGGATGCAAACCGAATGATATTTCTGCAGCACTTCCTTCTGCGAGTGTTAGGGCCCGGCATGTAGGAGATGTGGTCCATAAATCCGCTAGCAGCTAGTGCCTCCTTATGGTAAGGAGATGCTGCATCAAAAATTATCTATCTTTACATACATACATATATATATATATATATATATGTGTGTGTGTGTGTGTGTGTGTGTGTGTGTGTGTATATCTGTGTGTGTGTGTGTATGTATGTATGTATAAATTCTGCATACAGCTCAGACAAATTTCTTATGTGATGAGAATCGAATAAAATTTGTGGCAAGTTCCATATAATTCTGTCTACAGAAATAAAAACAAAAACGCCACTTGCTAACATTTGTCAGTGTTTTCGGCATGCTGCGGAAATATTGACCACACGCACACACGCATGCTCTCCCTCTTTCTCTCTCTTCTCTCTCTCTCTCTCACACACACACATTCATATAAGTACCTAACATGAAAGAAATTTAATAATTTCGAATAGAGGTAGGACACTCATGTAGAAGTAGTAAATAACACATGCGCCTTCTTAACATTTTAACATAGAGTACAGTCTTGTATGAAGCAAAGGGAGTGTATATATATTTCTTTACTACCCACAAGGAGCTAAACATAGAGGGGACAAACAAAGACAGACAAAGGGATTAAGTCGATTACATCGACCCCAGTGCGTAACTGGTACTTAATATATTGACTCCGAAAGGATGAAAGGCAAAGTTGACCTCGGCGGACTTTGAACTCAGAACGCAGCGACGGACGAAATACTGCAAAGCATTTCGCCCGGCGTGCTAACGTTTCTGCCAGCTCGCCGCCCCTAGGGAGTGTATATAATCCACAGTGTGTCGGTACAAGAACAGCGAATTGTTGGTGCTATGAAAGTCTGTTTGAAAACTACTGTAGGTCCTCTTTCCTTATTTATGAAAGCGAGATGTTACATTATCAAAGCATAAATGATTGTTGAAAGGAAAAGGTGTGTCGTGGATTTTGTTTGAAAAATATTAGCTGCATTAGGAATAGAAGTAGGCTCTGTTTTTCAGAGAAGCGACTGTGTCTAACAAACTCTTCCAGCCGGAGACATTTCTGAATTCCAAAATTGATATTTTGTCACTCTGCTCTCATGAGCGTAAAGATATTTTCACAAACAAATCGAGTACCACCGAAGAGGAAAGATTGGTGATGTCTCATTATGAATTTGATTCCTTCTTAGCAGCTTCGGCCATTTCATTTTTCTTGCTATCACATACTCTTGTATCTGCCTCTCTTTCTCCAATTTTCATTGTCCCATGTCGTTTTCTTAACTCTTTCTCTCACTTTGTTCCTCTCTCTTTTTCTCTATTTCGTAGACAATTTGCGTGTGTGTGTGTGTGTGTGTGTGTGTGTGTGTGATCTACTCCAGCGGCCTACACACTATAGAATTCTTAGTATAGTGATTAATTGCCTACACTTTTCGTTCCAGTTGTGTTGAAGTGAAATTGTTTTTTTTATACCATACGGTTTGTGCTTGTGCAAATGTAAATATTTGCATCTTCAGTCCAAAAAAGCCTGGTTATGATTTTATAATTTTACGGGAACCAATGTCTATCGTCTTTTCAATGGTACTTTCTGCTTAAAGAAGTGTGATTTCACAGGAAATCGTTCAGTAATATTCTTTCGACGAATATAGTTTTCGATGTATTATGTACGAGGCGTGCTGAAAATTTCCCGGATTTGGGCAAAAGAGAATATAGGAGGATTAGTTAATCATGACTTTATTCAACACATTTCCCTCTCAAATCCACACACTTCCTGCAGCGGTCCTTCGGTTTTCTAAGCCCTGTAAAAGAACTCAGATAGCTGGGCCTTCAACCAGGCCTTTCGAGGTACCGTTAAAGCCATGAATTGTTCAACCTTCGTGTGCATATATATATGTGTGTGTGTGTGTGTGTGGTGTGTGTGTGTGTGTGTGTGTGTGTGTGTGTGTGTGTGTGTGTGTGTGTGTGTGTGTGTGTGTGCGCGTGCGTGCGTTCGTGCGCGGGCGTGTGTGTGTGTATGTATATATATATATATATATATATATATACACAATATAAATCCCGTTCTGTGTGTGTATTTGTGTAAAAGATTATAACAGGTGTATTTTCCAACTAATTGCGCTGAAATTTTACACATAGGTAAAATACATCACAGCGGTTGCATCAGTTAACTTTCATAACATAATCGTTAGTTTCAAAGTGAGATTTACCCTCCGGTAATTTCATATTGCAATTAAACATGATTCTTACAAATTGCCTTCTTGTCCATAGAAATGTCGTGTATACTTTTTGTACCGATTCTTCAGCCATCCAGTTAATTAAACAGCATTCCGAACGATAATTTTCCATATTTTCACATTTTAATGCCCGATATCTACAAATAAAACATGTTCTTTTATGAATACCAACTCAGTTTTGACTCATCGTCTCGACTACGTCAAATAATCCTCAACTTTAAGCATAGACAGAAGCGGAATTACACTATTTTTATCTCCAGTCCTGTAACGACTTACACATCCAATGGTCCGGGGGCGATGTGCATTTGCTAATATATATATATATATATATATATATATATATATATATATAATATATATATATATATGGCCTGCTCGCTTAGCCAGCGGGGTGGCGTCATTCGAAGGCTAAAACAATGCGAACGCATTGTGACCAGCGATGTGTAAAAACATCTGATGGTCTGGTCGGTCACGTGATATATATATATATATATATGTGTGTGTGTGTGTGTTGTGTGTGTGTGTGTGTGTATGTGTGTGTGTGTATGTGTGTGTGGCTGTGTGGTAAGTAGCCTGATTACCAGCCACATGGTTCCGGGTTCAGTCCAACTGCGTGGCATCTTGGGCAAGAGTCTTCTGCTATAGTCTCGGGCCGACCAATGCCTTGTGAGTGGATTTGGTAGACGGAAACTGTAAGAATCCTGTCGTATATATGTATATATATGTGTATGTGTGTGTATATGTTTGTGTGTCTGTGTTTGTCTCCCTAGCATTGCTTGACAACCGATGCTGGTGTGTTTACGTCCCCGTCACTTAGAATAAGTACTGGGCTTACAAAGAATAAGTCCCGGGGTCGATTTGCTCGACTAAAGGCGGTGCTCCAGCATGGCCGCAGTCAAATGACTGAAACAAGTAAAAAGAGTATATACGTGGTCTGATCAATAAGTATCCGGACTGTTGTCATAGTAATGAAGCTAAAGCACGCGGAGTAAGGCTGCTTGGTACAGATTGACCTTAAATTCTGCTGTGCAAGCGCACTAAGTTTTAACGTTCTGGCTCACTCCCGCTGTTTACACCAGTACTTGTAAGGAACGTGTCTTGCGTGTGATTGTTGCATTGACCATAACAGAGAAAGCTGAGCAGAGAACCTGTATCAAATTTTTGCCAAGAGCTTAGCGATACTCGCTCAGAGGCCTACACGAAGTTTTCAAAAAATGTTCATTGTTCTCGACACAATCAAGGAAACTCAATATATATATATATGTGTGTGTGTAGAGAGAGAGAGAGAGATGATGGTGGTTATTATTGCCACTACTACTATTGTTAGTGGTTTTGATGCCTTCATTACTATTATATTTGGTCTCTGCACTGATTTTGTAGTGAAAATCATTCTCTTCTTTCTTTCTTGCAGGTGAGTACAAGTTGCTTCCGATCTTCACTTTATAGGCGCTCTCACATAGTAGGTTGCTTTTCGTTATACCCAAACTTTGCCTGCACAGACTGCTACAATGTCGTTCAGAAGCCAAAGCAGATTGGGTTGGGGGACACGAGTGAACTACAGCCAGACGAGTTATACGTAAGTATATGACAGTCCTAAATATAACAATATTTTAAACCTGCTCCTGATTGCTATACTGCTTCCAAAGCTGAATGAATATTGTCTCAGAATGTATAAATTAAATATATAAATAACGGGTGTGTGTTATATACCTGTATGCCTGAAAGTGTGTGTGTGCGTTTGCTTGCATTTATGTGTGCATGAGTTTAGGTATGCAAGTATGTTTGTTTACATGTATGTGTTCCTGTGTGTAGATTAATTGATAGGTAAGTACTGTCTAAATAAAATCCTCTGCAAGAGAATAGAAATATCCAGTAACAAAAATCGGTTCCACAGCAAACACTTTTAATCTTATTCACCACATAAACTTATGTCGAAAAGTGTTTAGTCACTCTTGTCAAAGAGTGGAGACATGTGGATCCTCACGATTGAATCAACAGAAAACTTTACTATATTTTACCGATAACAGAACTTCTGCATTGGACGTCAGTGATGAACGGGCTCAAATGCTATTGATATTTTGAATTTTATATTTTTCTTTTATTTTATGTGTATCTTCGAGAAAATATTAGTCATTAGGAAACCAGTTCGTTAGAAAATCTAATTCGAGACAGAAGCAGTGTACGAACTGAAAAGTATTGCTTATGGCCACTCTAATGTGGCTGTCCTCTAAGAGATGACAGAACTGTCATTTAACCCCAGGAAGACGGCTCCAGCTGGTTTATTTAATGCGCTTTTCACACTCGATACTTATTGCAAGCGGGGTATAACTCCTGCCACCCTAGCTTCAAGACTACCAGATAAAGTGGTTTCTATTTGTATTAGATTTCCTTGGTGGTGGGTACTCGTTACCAGGTATGGCGTAATCTCTTAGAGGACAGCCACATACTGTTGCTATCTCGACCAGATTTCCTATTTACAAAGCCAGTGATTCTATGACACTGTGTCTTCTATATATTGCAAGCGAGATAAACTGCTACCTTGCCTGGCAACGAGTACCCATCACCAAGTACAGATTGAAACCATCGGGTCTGCTGGTCTTCAAGCTAGTATGGCAAATTTATCTCCCGTTTTCAATAAATATTGAGTGCGAGAAGCGCACTGAATAAACCAGCTGGGGTTTAAATGACAGTATCGCCGTCTCTTAGAGGACAACCACATTAAAGCGGCCATAAGCAATACATTAATCATTTGAATTAACATTTAAACAAGTTTTATTCTATTACTGTAGAATGTAAACACATTTTCTATAAGGTTCTGTTCTATATGGGATTTTGAGTGGAATATAAATTCAGTATCCTTACAAAATTTTAATCAAGTACATAATTAAATATTATGAAATTGTTTTCGAGAGACTCATCTTTATAATTCTTCCTTCTTCTCTCGTTTTTGATACAGTTGCTTCTTCAGAGAGCATAGGTATTGTCTCAGTTTTAATGATGTTTATAGTGGGTGTAAGCACTAGAAGGAAATTCATCCAATTTAGGTTGTGATGCTTCTTCGAAATATCAGTCATTTCTGAATTTTTCCCTTAAGAGACTTTCTATATTGTAGTCATGCTGGTTGAATAATTATTCGTAGTATTTTAACTACAGTCATTATGGTTATTAATTATCTTATTATTTTTCATAATAACATTATTGTTGTTTGCTATGCTCTTCCTTTTCCAAGTTGTAACACAGAAAAATCGAATAGTTGGCTTTGATTTAACAGTCTTGATCATTTCACACCTGAAGTGAGGACAAACACTGGTTAACCTTAAAGTTATTCATTTCCAATAATATTGTTCACAGTAATTTAGCCAAGCTTTCAAAGTATGTTATAACTTTCATACTGCTAACCGTGCACCATAACTTAGTGGATATAACGTGGAGTTCTGGGTATGCAATTATCTGCATCTGATTTTTAATTCCCAAAGCGCTTTTATTTTAGGGATCTTTTTTAATTAAATGGGACAGTAATTTCTTGAGGATCGTTGCGTCTCTTTTTTATGAGATCATTTAAACATCTGGTCAGGATTGTTTAAGAGTTTGTATAATATGCCTATATCAACCTTGGAAGTGGAATTGGTTAACGGAAACTGAAAGAAACTCGTCGTATATATATATATATATATGTATATATATATATACACGATATAAACGACGGGTTTCTTTATATAAAAAGAATTGTTTTACATGAAGAGTTGTTCCTCAGTAATTATTATCATTCTTTTACATGTTTTAGTCCTTAGACCGTGATTATGCTGGGGCACTACCTTGGAGAATTCTTTAGCCTAACGAATCGATTTCCGTACTTACCTTTTAAGATACTTATTCTAGCGGTCTCTTTGCCAAACCGCTGTGTTGCGGGGGCATAAACACAACACCTGTTCTCAAGCAGTGTGGGGGACAAACACACACATATATAAATATATATATATATATATATATTATATATATATATATATATATAAATTAATAATAAATATTAGGGAATAAATCCAAACTTACAGGGAAAAATCAGATTTAGGATTGAATCCAATTTTATAGTAAAATATTATATTATATTAAATTAGAGACAAAACCACTATTAGGCAAATCAAACAATGAAAAACTTAAGCCAATACATATGATTAATTTATATTATTTAAATATATAACAAAATTATTAAAAAATTATTAATTATATTTTTTTAAATAATTTTGTTATATATTTAAATAATATAAATTAATCATATGTATTGGCTTAAGTTTTTCATTGTTTGATTTGCCTAATAGTGGTTTTGTCTCTAATTTAATATAATAAGAGAGCGTGTGTGTGTGTGTAGAAGGTTGATGTGTATAAGGAAAAAACCAAGGTAGAAAATGTTAAAATAATTTTATAATAAAAAACATTTTAGTACCGGTTTCAGTCATTGAGACTTTTTCTACTGTAAAGTATGGAAAACAATTAAATTTTGGAAAAATTAAATGAAAAGTTTTTAAAAAGAATATTTGCATAGTATTCAAATACAAGGAGCATTTTCCTTGTTTCAGCCTGTCTCTGTCTCTCTTGTTTACTCTTGTGGGTTCGAGGTCGTTGTGAATTCTTGGCAGAGGAGGAGGAGGAGGAGGAGAAGAAGAAGAAGAAGAGAAGAAGAAGAAGAAGAAGAAGAAGAAGAAAAGAATGCGGGAGTGGTATGATAGTAGTAGGATGTTAAAGGGTCAAGTGATCTAAAAGTGACTCGTTTTGGGTTATAGTAGTGGTTGGGTTAAATACATTTCTTCTTTTTTAATAGTCCCTTCGCAGGTGTTCCTATATTTAAGAAATTCTCCTAAGATGGGATCGTAAATGACTTACTCCAGCTGTCGTATGCTGCAGGTCAAAACATTTATGGAATCTGGAAAGGTTGATTTTGTTTGGATTTTGGTTATGCATGTGTATACGCTGGTATACCCTACTTGTTTGTGTTTGCATGTGCGTGCATGTGCGTTTGTTAACACTTGCAGAGAGAGTTAATTCGAAGTGATAACACTACTATAGCATTGGAAACATGTGACAATCAAACCTTAAACAAAGGTTGTGCGATAACCAGCAGTGAAACAGTATTAATGTACAGCAGCAAATCAAAAAAACAATTAAAAAGAGCTGGGAAAATTGCGAAGACGAAACAGATTGGATTTAAGAGTTCAAGAGTAAATTTAAATTAAATTAGTGGAATGCATTTCAGTGAAAGTGAAGTATGAAGTAACCATGAAATGAAAGATTTAGAACATATGAAAAAAAAAAAGGAAAGAAATTAGAGAGGAGAAGAACAAATGGTGGTAAGGAGAAACGAGAGATCTGAGTGTCAAGAAAATGAAGAACAATACGAAAGATTAGAATGAAAGTAAACAAAAAATAGTGACGAAAATAACGGCCTTGGCGAGAAGATTGTGATGTTTGAGAATTAGAAGAAGGAAAGTTTGTGATTACAGTCAACTATACTCGTCTAGATTATCACTAACAGCATGTTCTTTTTACAACTAAAAAGGAATGTAATTAAATGGAATCCCTATTAATTTCAAATACACGCAGATATATATATATATATATATATATATATATATATATATATATATATATATATATATATATATATATCCATACACAGACACACACATATATATGTATGTATACATGCATACACACACACAAACATACACACACACACACACACACACACACACAGGCGGAAACCGAAAGGAGCCTGTCGAATATATATATATATATATATTATATATATATATATATATATATATATATATATATATGCATACGTACATACATACACATATAGAGAGATAGGGGAAGTAGAGGGAGAGAAAGACAGATATATGTATGCATATATGTATGTCTATAAACAAATAAATATATAGATACAAAGATTGGGAGAAATAGTGACTGAGAGAGAGAGAGAGAGAGAGAGAGGAGAGAGAGAGAGAGAGAGAGAGAGAGAGATCAGTGTAATTAACTATGCTGGTTATTACACATTTTTGTATTGACAGTGTGCATTTGCAAATGTTAATCTGTATTGATTTAAGTGTGCACATTCAATTATGTTGTTAAGCAGTCGGCTTCAAAATCATGTAGTTTCGGCTTCAGTCGAACTGAATACTTCTGAGTCGAAACCAGTGCCTATTTCTTACGAGTTCCAATGGAGTTGCCCAATCAATGGTACGTTTGACGTGTATCTGGCCGGGGCGATTTAAAAGGCTGAAACAATCATATGTGTAACAAGATATTCAAACTTCTTGAAAGTTGTCCTTCGTAATTTAGATATAAGTTTTTAGTGGCTTCCATTGATTTACGATTGATCTGTCGACTGACACTCAAGTACAAACGCACAGTCCCATAAACACACCCACACTCACCCATTTATGCATAATAATATACCTGTAGATGTGTATGCCTGTGACAAATACAGATATGCACACATTTCTTAAGCAACTGGATATTGCTTACAAAAGAGTAGGAGCAGTAAGACGAAATGGAAAAGAAACAGACAAATTTGCACATGGTCGATTATAAATACGGTGGTTACATATAAAATATAGCCTAGAGTACATCTACACACAAATAACTAAGTTCAAAACAAAGTATGAGAAAAGATATTCCTATTATTCTTTTAAGCTTTCCTTTTCGTCTGTGCATTTTTTTTATCAAAATCTCGATGAAGATCCTGAATTAGTAGAGCTTCTCAATATTGTATGAAGTTATAAATCGTTTGGAAAGTACAATGGCCAACGGATACAACTAGCAACAATGGGAAGCAAATTCTTGGGAAAACATATATAGAGAGGCAGAAGAAAGATACAAAAATGAAATTTCTACTTGGCTGGATTTCTCGGCATAACTTCTAGGGGCTGATAGTCCTAATGTAATGTACCCTTAGAAAATTCTAATTAATGAAAAATGACACCATCGTATATAGTAGTAGGGAGTATGTATGATCTTAGACCATAAACATCAGAAGAAGTCAATATAAAATTTTGCTGGGGTTTCCTCGCCTATCTTCACAAGGCCAAATCATTAAAACTAATGATTTTTTCATTAAAGGTGTAATTATAATTAATTAAATGTGTAATATAATTAATTAGACATTTTTTTATTCCTACATTAAATATATTAGCCTTACTTTTCTAAAATAAAAATGGAAATCGCAAACACACTTAACTTAAAATCTTTCATACTTTACAAGTGCTGTTACATTTAAAGATTTACTCGTACATGCATGCAACAACATTTAGTGATGATACATACGTACATATCAGCATACGTATAGACATTTACAGATATGAATTTTCCTGTCCCCTCCTTTACTTTATGCTATTGAGTTTCTACTGTTCTCTCTTATTCCTCTTACCTCTCTCACTCTCTCTCCCGCTCTCTCCATCTCTCTCTATATATCTCTCCCTCTCCCTCTCCCTCTCTCTCTCTCTCTCTTTCTCTCTCTCTCTCTCTCTCATGCTGTTCCTCTTATATTCCTTCAATAGTATTGTGTTGTTATGTCAAGGTATAGAATATATTGTCTTTTATCCTTACATTGAGCTTTCATTTATTGAATTCTTTCTCTCCCTGTCGAACTGTTTTCTATTCCTTTACAATTATCCCTGTCGCGTTGTTGTTAAAGGACATATTTAAGTATAGTGTAGTTGAAGCAGTGCAAAAATATCATTTTGGAAGTTATTCTTGAAAGTTGCAGTCTTAAGAAGAGTGCAACTTCAGTACTTTCTATGTAGAGTTTACACCACCTCTGGAACCAAACGCTCCAGTAAAAGTGCAACTTGAAAAGGAATTGTTTATCTCATTGTACTCTGTAAACTTCCAACAATCTTACACTTTTCAAAATAATAATTGTGCCCATCTGCGATCTGATGCTGATAGTGGCAAATTCAGCCCTAGTTTCGTCACAAATTTCCCTGGGCCAATGTTTTTCTTATGTTGTGGGAAGAAAATGTTTTTGTAGTTCTGATATTTTGAACTTCCTGATATTTGGTCATAGCGTTTAAGGGAACCATTATCATTGTTGATGTTGTCGACGCCGCTGCTGATATTGGAGCGATTTGTACTTGTACTTTTATTATTATTTTTATTCAGGCTCCAACAAGGTTGTTATTTCTAGGGCCTTTGTCGCGATCGAGGTTAGTTTTGATACTAGTATCCTTATAATAATCATTATTATTACTATTAATATTGTTATTTCTGTTATGGTTATCTTGGTTATTTATAATTGATATTGCTGAACAATGTCATATAATCTTTTCTGGAAGCATGGGACAAAACGTTTTGCAGTATTTCTTCCGACTCTTTACATTTTAGGATCATATTCCACCGACATCGACTTTGCCTTCGTTCTTTCGGAATCGATAAAATGAGTACCAGCTGAGAACCGGGGTCGATGTAATTGTTTTACACCCTCCCTTAAATTGCAGATATTGTGCCTAAATTATTATTATTTTCATTATTATTATCATTTTGGTTTGGCTCAGGTTCGGTCTTATTCCTGATAGGATTTGTGTGGGCAGCGGGTTACTACCTGTAACCTTAGGTATCCACAAGTTTTCAGTCGTCTTTCAAGTGCTTAGAACCCTCCTGATAATCCTTGCTGTCCCTAAGAGACAAAATTTCTATAGGAGCTCTACCGGGCATTCTATTTCAATCTTCTTCAGCCATTTGTCGAAATCTTAGTTTACTGTTCCCAACCTAACAATTATTATAGGCACGGCCTTTACTGATCGCATGCTCCAAATTCTTCACATTTCAAACTTTAAGGTAATGCGTTTTCTTTGTTCCCCCCAGCCTTTCTTTACGATCCTGGAATCAAACGGGCAATATGGGTCAATAAGTAAGCAACTTCGTTTTTCCTTATCGATAATCGTTGTTGTTATTATGACTATCATCATCATCATCATCATCATCATTTCTCTTTATCGCAGGTTTTTTTGAGCTCCTAGACTTATACATGCGTAGCGGACTTGCTACCCGCAGCCTATGGTACCATGCTATCCATTTTTTTTTTCAGCTATCTAATACGTTTCTGATTATTCTGGTCGTGCCAAAGAGACAAACCTTTTGTAACAGTTCTACTGAGTACTCTGTTCCAATTTCCTTTATATTCCCCTTGATTCCTTCTGATACTATTCTCAAGGACCTAATAATAATTGGCACTATCTTCACCTTCATTTTCTATATATTCGGGCTATTTCGTACATAAGAGAGTTATATTTATCTATCTTTTCGCCTTCCTTCTTGACTATTCGTGGGTCAAAGGCGCCTGTAACATCAACTATATAGTATATGTGGTGCATGTTGTCTACCACCACTAGATCCGGTTTGTTATACTCTAGCACCTGATCTGTTTGGATTAGGAACTCCCAGAGGATTTTGTTAGTCTCCGACTCCGCCACTCTCTGCGGTTTGTGGAAAATATTTCTAAGTTTGGAAACCATTCAAGAACACACAAATATCGTTAGTTTCACTTCAACTTTAAAACTTCATTTGTCAAAATATTTTCGTCGCTTTGAAACGGCGACCTGTTCACTGACAAAACTTCACAAAAGTAATGCAGGACAAAGTTTTGTCAGTGAACAGCACGCACACACAGACACACGAACACACACACACGCGCGCGCACACACACACACACACATTCATTGCCTTTCATTTGTGTGCATGTGTATTTATGTGTGTACACGAGTGTGTATTTGTGTGTGTGTGTGTGTGTCACAGTTTAATTTGTGTTTGTAAACTGTGAATTTAGCGCAAGTTTCGAGTGCTTGTCGAAAACTTTTGAGGTTTTTCTCCCCGTCTTCTAATAGTAATTACCCAGCTTACTAGGTTCTTCTCATAGCTATCTCACATTAAAAAAATTATACGGGTATTTAAAAAAATTTTCATTCAATGAATAATGTTTTTACATTACGTATACATTAATAGAGAATTAAAACTTAAAAGAGAAAGTGAGAGATTTTGCAAATGAAAATGAAATACTCTGCAGTGAATGCAATGAATATTTAAATTTGTGATGAATTGGAAGCAGTGAATATTTAAATTTGCGAGAAATTGGAGCTTAAAAAATTCACTAAACTTGAGAAAGCGAAACTATAGGAAATTTCTAAGAACATGAATTCATAAAAATATTTCCAGACAGTTAACCCTTTAATAATTGGGTTTTTTTTAGTACTTTTAGTAATTGTTACATACCTAGTTAATAAGCAGCTTTCTCCATTGTAGTATAGATATGTGTGTGTATCTGTGTGTGTGTGTATGTGTGTGTGTGTACATGTATATATGTATTAAAGAAAGCAAAAAATAAAACAAAAATGATAGTGTTTAGTATGTTGGTGACAGAAATTCTGTCAACGAGACATGGTGAAACAAAACTGTACATCATCTCTCTCTTTGTCTGACATACCTACTCTTTCTCTCTCTTTAATAATTACTGCCACCATCAAACACTATTACTTTTAATAAAACATCATCAACTCTCCTTGAATTTCTTTGTCTCTCTCTCCCTCTCTTTCTCTTACTCTCTGTCTGTCTTCGTCGCCGCCTTCACCGTCTCAGTGCCTACTATTACTCTCACCCCATCATGAGGAATAGTAGGAGTATCATTGAATACTGAGAGAATGATTCTTCTTAATAATCATTTGAATAACTCTAAACTTTAACTGTATACAATATAGCAACATTGTTTAAAATATTTGACTATAGTAAAACATAAGACTTCCCCTGTTTCATTATCAATGGTCTGCTAGTGGGCGACCTCCTTAGTTATCAGCTAACATCTTCTTTTTAAGTTTTCCTTCACCAAACCTCATGATATTGCTTCTAATAAATATTGATTTTGATGACTATACCAACTATGATGTCTGTCTGCTCCTTCAGCCCTACCCCTAACAGATACTGCCTCTGTCCTCTCAGCCTTAGATATATAAGGGATTTGATAAACTAGTCTATAAATTAAAACTGACCCCATAAAAAACAAAATATCAGTGACAGTCAGAGTCAGTAACAATGTATATCTTGAAAAATGCAGTGTCTTCCAAACTGGAGTGAGACAGCATGTTCTTTGTGTATCGCCTTACTTCTTGGAGATTTTAGGTATAATTACAGTAATGTGTCCATCTGTTCTAATTTACTTAAATTCTATGTCTTTGTGTAGCTGAAGATTGCTCTGCATTTTAAATTGATGTAATGAATGCATTGTTCAATTATATGGAGTTGCATGAAGCGATCGTGCTGCATTACCTCTGGATACCCTTGTTGCTTATTTTGATATATATATATATATATATATATATACAGGGTGTCCCAAAAAATGTATACACACTTTAGCAGCTAATAACTCATTTGATATTTTTTCTTTCCAGATGAAACCTATAGGATTTAATGATGGCAGTCAGATTAAGTTTTGAACAAAGAAAATCCATTCTAAAATGATACTGGAAGTGTGAAAATGCAGTTGAAGTGCAAAAACAGTTAAAGTATGCATACATTTTTGGGGGACACCCTGTATATATATATATATACAGGGTGTCCCAAAAAATGTATGCATACTTTAACTGATTTTGCACTTCAACTGCATTTTCACACTTCCAGTATCCTTTTAGAATGAATTTTCTTTGTTCAAAGCTTAATCTGACTGCCATCATTAAATCCTATAGGTTTCATCTGGAAAGAAAAAATATCAAATGAGTTATCAGCTGCTAAAGTGTGTATACATTTTTTGGGACACCCTGTATATATAAATATATATATAAGTGTTCACACATACATAACATTTTTATTGAAGCTAAAAGGATTTCACATAACTTTATGTTCACACCACTACAATCATCAGGTGAGAACTGAATAAATATATATAAATATATATATGTATGTATGTATGTATGTATGTATGTATGTATGTATGTATAAGAAGCTAACCAGTGCTTTAACTATCTTTTCCAAATTTTTTTATTGTGTTTCTCTTGACACACTTCAAGCAGTACTCGATAAAAATCGCCTTCATTTTCTTTTCTTTTTATTTAACTACCACTATCACTCAAATAAGATTATTTTTGTTAATACATTTTCCCTAATACTACGTGTACCTTGAAGGTCACCTTGTTATTGTTGCTTGTGCTGTTATTGTAGTATTATGTGTTTATGCTTTTGTTCCTAGGAATTTGATAATTTCGTAAGTAATGTATATTGTATACCTTGAGAATTTAGAAAAATCCGACAGGTAATAATTGTATTCCACCCAATGAAACGCTGTTGCAGAAAAATATTCAACTATATAGTAATTATAAAGAATGACATTTTATAATGGTATATGCATATAAACACAGCGGCTGTTGTGCTGTGCAGAAACAAATGTTGTGATCTGCGATTAAAGCCTGACATTCTCCATCCTCGTGCTATTACATCACTCTTATGTAAAGAGGAATCCATATGTGTATCCACCCCTGGAATATACCCTACTGTACGATACCATGTGGTCGCCAAAAACCGACATAAGAGCCCTTACATGCATGTTACGAGATTTTTACCCGAATTATAATAAATACACACACACGCATACATATATGTATACACACACACACACACACAACACACACACACACACACACACACATATATATATATATATAATATATATATATATATATATATATATGGATCAAAGCATTTCGATTCAAATTCGTTGATATTCAAGAGTACCAACGAATTTGAATCAAACTCTTTTGATCCATACATGTAACTCGCAATAAATTGGTTGAGTGTCCTTGTTTCGTTTGTCCACTCACTCAGGAAGAGAGAGAATGAGAGAGTGAAAGGGAGAGAAAACTGTGTGTGCGAGCGTGCGTATTTGAATAGAAAACAGTTGCTTAAAAACGCAGCGCAAATTAATATCGTGTGTGAGTGATGTTATTCTCATGACTGCAATAACTAATAAGAAACTTTTACGATAATACCCGTCTTCCTTTAGCCTTACTCCTTATGTGTGTGAATGTATGTGAGAGAGAGAGAGAGAGCACATTTGTGAAAGAGGGAGAGAAAGAGAGAATATTCACTTTATTACAACTGGCAGGGACATATATTAAAGATGGAGTTATTTACTTAACAACTAGAAAAAACGCGATATTGGTTTATGATCAATATTTAAATAGCAATAAAGAACATGGATAAGTGTTAGAGTAGGAGATGAATATAAGGAGCAGCAGACAGTCTATTAGTCTGTTGGAAGTTTGTCCCTTATGTGTATTAATGTCAGTCATCAATTTCTATCAATGAAAAGAAAATTAATGGGTTTTTCTTTTTTCCTAATGGTCAATAAATATTCAGAGAATTTTCTAAGTGGCAATCAAAACTTGATGTCTATGGTCGGTGTTGAATATTACTGAATGAAAGATACCCTGAACATAGCACGAAGAGGAAAGTCTTCGTGGCCATTTCAGCTATTTAAGTAGTTGATTATGAAATATAGATGGTACGATTATAAAACTTTAATAAAGAGCAAGAATTTTTGAAAACTTTGGAGGCCACTGAAACTGGGTTCGATTATTCCATCTCCTGATGAAAGCAGACGATAAGAGGTTACGATCTGATACTACCATTCGTGGTTATAGGTTCTTCTTTAACATATTTACTTCTCTTGCGTTCCTAAGTTTAATGGGAGTGCTATTAACGTCAGTAATCTCATTTTCATTTTTAAGAAACACGAAACATTTATGGTGAGTAAAAGGAAGCCACTAATATGACGTAACTGTTGGAAGCGCAATATACAATCTGACAAGCCGAAGAACAACTTCGTTTCGAATGTAGCAAATCTTTTAGTTGTTGCTGGAGTAAAGCCCCAAGAAGTCAAATGTTATATAATACACATGAATATATAGGGTAAACATTATTGTCCTGTATTTCTAACGATTCTGTGTTGTGTATTTTCATCAATGCCATTCTTTGTGTTGATTATTTTCCCGAGCATCTACAGTGTCAGTGAATATTGGAAGAGCTGCTGAGCAATTCTTTGAGAAATCTAATTCATATGAATTTTATTGAGCTCCAGTTGCAATAAGCCGTTAAAGCAATAACCTTCAGAGACAGGATCATTCGCTTTGATGGACTCTGGCGGAGAAGTAATGAGGAACTGGCTAGTGAGACCCTAACTTGGACCTTTCGGCATGTTCGAAAGAGCGTTCATTGATCGTTTAATATGTGATACCGGATGTCAGTAGGAGGAAGTGTCAAATTCCAGGTGGGGGACTATGCACACGCGCACTCACACATACACACACACACACACACACACTCGCACACATACACACTCTTACACATACACACATACGCCCATAGTTTTGTATTCGGTTTGCAAGTTTCTTGATGTGGACATTTGCTGAAACAGATTTTGTTGTATCTTAGGAAGAGCATTAAGTCAATAATAAACACACTCACTGGTCCTATTGCACTTCCTTTAATATTAGTCAAATAGTTAACCATTTCACCAATTAACTAATCGATCATTTGATTAATCGCTTGATCAATCAATTATTCAGTTAACTAGGTTTGTCAAAGTACTTTCGTCTCCATTCGCAACCTAATCAATGATACGCCCCTCTCTATTCCTGGTCTGTTTCAAGTCTGTGTCTTGTAGTTTGCGGGTTCCATGTTTATATTTTTCTATAGCTGTGAGAATGTATGAGAGAGAGAGAGGGAAAGAAAGAGAGGAAGAAAAGTGTGAGCGTGTGTGTGAATAGTTGAGTACATGTTCGTATGTGTGTATGCACTTTTGCGTGTGTGTATGCACTCTTGTGTGTGTGTGTGTGTGTGTGTGTGTGCGAGCGCAAATGTGTGTATATCCACGTCTGTGAATTTGTGATAGAAAACGTGTGTAAATGTATATGTGTATGTGTGCGCACGCGTTTGTGTATATATATGGTTCGAATTTTGTGAATGGTGTAAGTGGTTAAACGTTTCTTTCTTCGTATCTTTATTTCATCTTTGTTCTGTGTCGGGGCACATGTGTGTCGGTGAGGGTATGTGGGTGTATAGATATTTAAGAAAGAAGGCCTTACTTATTTGGGGGATGGTATCCATCAGATTACAATTTAATGACTCTTCATCTTTCATTCTAAAACCTCAAAGAAATAAAGAATTTAAGTACTAATGAACGATACTTCGCCTACGCACGCAGAAAACACATTGAGGTATGTTTATTAACACATTAATGTACATTTACTAATACATTCGAATATGTTTATTTATCTAACAATTATATCAATATCTGTATGCCAACATATAAGACAACTGTTTTTTCCTTTCTTGTGGAAGGGGCAGAGGCAGTCCAACATGTCCGCTGCAGTATCTGATTTACGGTATGTTTATCGTCTAAGGCGGTGAGCTGGCAGAAACGTTAGCACGCCAGGCGAAATACTTTGCAGTATTTCGTCTGCCGCTACGTTCTGAGTTCCAATTCCGCCGAGGTCGACTTTGCCTTTCATCCTTTCGGGGTCGATTAAATAAGTACCAGTTACGCACTGGGGTCGATGTAATCGACTGAATCCGTTTGTCTGTCCTTGTTCGTCTTCTCTGTGTTTAGCCACTTGTGGGTAGTAAAGAAATAGGTATTTCGTCTGCCGCTACGTTCTGAGTTCAAATTCCGCCGAGGTCGACTTTGCCTTTCATCCTTTTGGGGTCGATTAAATAAGTACCAGTTACATACTGGGGTCGATATAATCGACTTAATCCGTTTGTCTGTCCTTGTTTGTCCTCTCTGTGTTTAGCCCCTTGTGGGTAGTAAAGAAATAGGTATTTTTATCGTCTAATTAATGTTGAGGTTCGTGCATAATTGTATACATTAGTATTAGGCAGTTATGCACATCCATGTGGTAAGATGAATGCACATAATACAATGCGTCAGTAGCACACAGGTATGCGTGTAGATTGGGTTCATAATTGATTTTATACAGTTTGTAGCACTTTTATCTACTTTTATGTGTGGGAGCTGGGTGGTTGCAACAGTTTTACAATGTTTTTTTCATTAAATGATGCTTTCCATTCGTTTCCTTGTGTACAATGTCATATGAATGTACGAAATGAAGTTTATGTCTATGTTATTTAACATGCCGTGAAGTTTATCTTTAGCATGCTGATGGAATACTGATATAGGTTTCCTATCACTATATTCTTCCGATGCTCCCCATTGTTTCAGCTCGACTCCAGGCAATTCCCTATGTTTCTCCTGATCCTAGGCTTTGTATCATGCACAATATAATTCCTCTTATGTATACGTGGTCCTATCAACATGTTATGTTTTGTTTACCTATCTATGGCCTAATGGATTTTCCCGGATTCTCTGCTACTTTAATTCTAAGCTTAGTGTCACTCAGAGCTTTCTTAAATTTATGGGCTAATCCCCCTTTCGGTATAGAAGTAATAAACAATATACCTTTTAAAGTTGTCGTTATTGTACCATGTTTTTACCACATCTATCTTCTTACTAATCCCTTATCCTTTATTCCATAGTTTGTTACGATAGCCAAGTCGAGATATACACACTCTTGTTCTATTAATCATCCAGGTTTTAATTCCCAGAAGTAAAATGCAATGCTACACAGTTAAATGATCGCATTGTTGGCCTAATTATTTCCCCGTCGTTTTTTTGTTTTTTTTTGTCCTTAGAACTAATCATTAGCTCCCAGAAGACTGACCCTCACAGTTTTGTGTGCTCTCTATTCAGTTCTTAATTTTGGAGTTATCTTTCTTTCTCTTCTAGAATAAAATTGTTACGTTAATGCTTTCGGGTTTTTTTTTTTCACTTCTTCCCTACAAGTAAAATTTGAATAATTTTTTTCTTGCGACAGTTTGCTGCTTCCGTATTAATTAATATACATACCAGATTATCTGGGAGAGTAAATGTTGCAATTGTTAAAGATCAAATTTACAGAACTTACTGCAGAATATATTAAGTTACTTAATTCTATATAAAATTCTTTTATAGATAAGTTGAGCTGAAAAAGAAATTGTTGCTTATTAATTATTCAGTATTTCTATCTACACAGGCACTGTTAAGTGCAACATAAAAGTTTGTTACGTTACTCCTTACTGATAAAGCTGAGTGCAAAGATATGTCCAATGACTACAAAGCGGCCTAATAAAAAATTTTGATATTTTACACGTACACACACACACACACACACACCACACACACACACACCACACACACACACACACATATGAACGCAAACATATACATAGACACACATGTATACATGCTTAACCGTTAGTCGCGAGTATTACCTGATAGTTCATACCACGCTTTCGTTAATTGTCTTAGACGCCCATAGAATCACGAGCAGACAGAGGCACCCTTTCGGCCTGCCGCTCTTTCACCCAGCAGAACATCGAGGATGTAACAGCTGGAGGGGAAAAAAATGTCTGCACTACATCTACTTCAGGCTGAGTAGACTGGAGCAATGATGTGCCTTGCATAAGGACACAACAGGCCGTGTGTGTGTGTTGTGTGTGTGTGTGTGTGTGTGTGTGTGTGTGTATGTGTGTGTGTGTGTGTATGTGTATGTGTGTGTGTGTGTGTGTGTGTGTGTGTGAGTGAATGTGTGTGTGTATGTGTGTGTGTGTGTGTGTGTGTATGTGTGTGAGAGTGTGCGTGTATGTGTGAGAGAGTGTGTGTGTGTGAGCGTGTGTGTGTGTGTGTGTGTATGAGTGTGTGTTTGTGTATATGTGTGTGTGTGTGTGCCTTTAATGCGCTTTATTAATGAACATAGGTGTCAGTTTCAAATCCAGGATATTCAGATAATTATAGGACACTGAAACTGGAATTACAAGAGGCATCTTGAATCCTAACCCTAAGTTTGATGCGTTGCTGAGCTATCGGTAGCGGAAAAAATTCAGACATGCAATTCAGGAAATTTTAACTTCTAATAAAACATATACTCACTTTCCTACTTTTAAGCATAAACTGTCAGCAACTACGCACGCACACACACATTCATACATACACACATTCATACATACATACATACATACATACATACATACATACATACATACATACATACATACATACCGACTCAAGGAACGCTGGTGGAATATTCTCATCAAAACTTCTGTCAAATGTGAACCTAACAGGCCGGATATTGTTGTTTGGAACGGAGAAGCAGCTGCCCTGCATGTATAAATATCTCTTTGAAAAATCAAAGAATAAGAGGATACCTACGGACAGCTGCTTCGAAACCTCCACCTTCTAAATCCAGACTATGAAATTATTTTTTACCAATAATAATTAGGGCACTAGGTTTTTTTTAGTAAATGCTTAAAGGAGAATCTGGATAAACTGGGAATTTCTGGGAATTTCAGAAAGAGAAATCGACCGGCTAATTCATACAAGTACAATCTGTAAGTGGAACAGTAAAAATATGCAAGACTTTTCTCAAGTTCCAAATGTGAATTTGTCTGTGTTAACTACATCCCACTGATAGACCCTTGTATCTTTGTTGGAAACTGGCTCCCTCCTTAGTGAAAGATATATAATAATTAAAACATTGAAGAGACGTACATACATACATATATATATATATATATATATATATATATATATATATATAATATATATATATATATATATGGGTATATGTCGATTAGTGTGTTGAAATGTTGCGTCTAAGCTCATACTACAAGGTCTCCTAATTAAATGCTCATGACATGAAAATCTGAGTAACAAGGTGTAGTTCTTCATCTGATACCTAAGCAGGTTTATTTTTTTCATTTCTCTCTGTCTCTCTCTCTATTTCTCTCTCTCTCTCTCTCTCTCTCTCTCTCTCTCACTGAAAAGTAAGTTCCTATAATTCCATCAAAGGCCAGTCCCTTAAAAAAAACCAAAATCATTAATTCTTAAGTGAAAAGAAAAATAGGCTCGTTTTGTGGAACTTGAATTGGTTCCAATATTGATATATTGTCTCCAGCATCCGTAACATATTCTTGGTAAATATTTTAATAAAATCACCATCCTTACTACGCAAAGTATAGATTAACCGATTAGATACAGACCGAAAATAAATAGACCTGAGGCTTTTATCTGAAAAATTTGGCGAATCGTCAACTAGTTTAAAGTTGGCCAGGTTGATCATGTTACGACATTGCGAGGCACACTGCCATATTCATGTAAAATCATATTTTTTTCAGTGAAAGTTGCATACTATAATATACTTTAGTATATTACATATAACACTATTTTCCACGTAATTTACGTTTTATGCTATTATGTGAACGAAAGCGCCGTTGGTTACAAGTTTTCAACGAATCAATTAGTAGTTCACAGTATTTTTATGACGACCGTTATGACAAGAGATTGTCTTTTCAACTCGGGCGGAACAAATATCATGAACGATTTCATTGGAAACTATCGATTAATCAGATTTCTCATTAATACATCTACTCACAAGATATTGTCCAACACGGAGCTATAGAAGAAGGTACGCATCCAAGGTGCCGCCAACTTCTTAGTTATTCCTAGACCTAGTCATGTAAAATCACATTTAATCATGTAGGTTGAACATCATAAACTGACGTACGTTACGTATAGCAAGGTGCTTAGTATTTTATATCAACCAAAACTGTAAAGATCTCCTATAGGTTATAGCTGACATTTTTCATTCAATGCATCAAACACTGTAATTACAAAGCAAGGAGAAAGAATCTTTCATGGATAATCTTTTGTATTATATATGTATACATACATACATGCATGCATACATACATACATACATACATACATACATACATACATATATGGTGGCTGCCCCCTCGTTATCGAGTATGGCCATTGCACGAAGCTTAATCAATGTTGTTATCGTGCAATGCCTGTGCAAGAAGATTTTTTTAAAGCGAGGAAAAGCTGTGCACTGAGTCAATCTCACTCACTAAGCAACAGCAGCCATAATCCGAAAAGAAGAACAAGTCAACATCATCGGTAACCACTGAGCCGCAGGTTTTATGTCGGAGTTATCCCAGTTACCTGAGTTACCTTCTCTTACCTGACAAAGGCTAGGAGTCCTTCACTCCCAATGGTTTAAACACGCGATCGGGTATTCAGTCCGATTATTTCTAAGTCCCCGCGCATGATACAGCCTTAAAACACTTATTGGATAGACGATGGAGAACCCAAAAGAAACCGGAATTTTGCAATATTATTTTATTCACCTAGTTTTACATGTTTACACATTTATTGCCCTAAAAGTATTCTCCATTTGAAGCAATGCATCGGTCCAGTCGCGTTTTCCACTATTCGATGCAGCCCTAGTACCCTTGCGAAGTGATGCCTTTTAACGCCTCTGTCGTTTTATTCTTCACCTCTTACACATCTGCAAAACGTTTTCATTTAAGGGCCTTTTCCATTCCGGGGGAACAAAAGAAAGTTGCAGGGAACAAAATCCGGGTGAAAAGGTAGGGTATGTAAAAAGGGTCAAGCCATTTTTGGTCAAAAACTGTCTCACACTCAGGGCAGTGTGCGAAGGTGCATTGTCGTAATAAAACCACCACTCTCCACTTCGCCACTGGACAGGGCGTTTTCGTCTCACCATGTCTCACAAACGCTTCAGAACTGCCAAGTAAAATATCTGCTTAACAGTTTGACTAGGAGTAACAAATGCTGTGTGGACAATTCCTTTCGCATCGATGAAACAAATCAGCATAGTCTTGACATTGGACGACAATTAATGCGCTTTGGGAGGCCTGGTGATGTTGAATGCTTCCATTGACTTGATTGCTGCTTCGTTTCCGAATCATAGCCATAGCACCAGGTTTCGTCACCAGTGATGACCTCCGAAGTGAGGTTCGCATCAGCTTCCAACTGTTCTTTCAGTTCACGACACGCATTCAGTCGTGACTGCTATTGATCTTCCGTGAGCCAGGAAGGCAAAAATTTTGTTACAACTCTCTTCATTCGTAATTCCTCGTTCAAAATTCTTTGGAAAGAGCTCCACGACACACCAATCATATCAACAAATTCGTCAATTGTTCGGCGAAGGTTAGTTTATGAATTTTCATGATGTTTTCATTCGTTCGGGAGGTCGACGGTCACTCCGTACGAGGTTGGTTTACAAGCGACAAGTAACCATTCCGAAAGTATAAAAACCACTCATAAACATATGCTTTGCTCATAGTAGCTTCCTTGTAACCTGTTTGAAGCATGTCAACTGTTTCGGCTACCGTTTACCTCAGCAGAAAACAGAATTTCTCGGAAGCACGCTGATCCTTCGTTTCAGCCATCGCAAAAATCGACGAACAAAGGAGAAGCACTGCAAAATAAAGACGCACTACGTGACAGTACGACGACGCCGTTCGGCATACTGATGCCTGAGAGTCACAGCAAGTAGCTTCTAACAGCAGAAGATTGACGTACGATGAGCTTGTCCCGCAGTGAATGTTTTTGGTTAGTTTCGTGTACCCACTCATACTCACACACACACACACACACACACACACACACACACATACACACACACATATTATTGTTATTGGCATCGTTTTCTATCGGGAGACAATGCAGTTGCGCATAAAATAATCCTTTCCAGTTTTGTGCAGGCCTGGGCTAGATGTAAGAAAATCCTGGGTAGCCCAATCGTCCGCATTCCTCTCTCGACCTTGCTGACATAGTCCAAAGGAGTGCAGAGCATTACGTTTGGCACCAGCTTAGTTGCAGGAGCTGCCGGAAGAGTGTCGAGTCGAACACTAAACCGCCTGCGGGGCTCCACTCCGGATTTCTTTGAAGGTTGTCTCCATTCTGTAACCCTAGATAGGGGCCCATACCGGGTACTGTCAGCTGGAGCCAGCTGATCCCGGAACTCGTGTCAAGCAGGGTCATCTCTCTCTGAAGTAGTGAAGAAAATCACCGCCTACTCCCTTTATATATATATATATATATATATATATATATATATTTTATTTCTTCACTGCCCACAAGGGGCTACACACATAGGGGACAAACAAGGACAGACAAACGGATTAAGTCGATTATATCGACCCCAGTGAGTAACTGGTGCTTATTTAATCGACCCCGAAAAGATGAAAGGCGAAGTCGACATCGGCGTAATTTGAACTCAGAACATAGCGGCAGACGAAATACTGCTTAGCATTTCGCCCGGCGTGCTAACGTTTCTGCCATCTCGCATGCATATATATGCATGCGTGTATGTATGCATGCATGTATGGATGGATAAATAGATATACACAGAGAGAAATAGAGAGAACGATCGTATAGCCAAGAATCAAAATAATTGATCGTATTCAAAATATTTCTGGATTGGTAACCTCGTTGTTGTTGTTGTTGTTGTATACTATTAATCTGCATGTTTGTTACAATCACTTGCCGAGACACACCCAGCGTCCTAGAGTGAGTGAAGTATAAGAAATATTACAGAATGACTAAAAGCGTAAAGAAAGGAAGTGACAGGGTCAGTAGCGAAATATTTTCATGTGATACAACACAGACATTTAAATTGATAGGGTTTTTTTAAGGATGTGGGCTGTAATTGTCAGTACAAATTTTTAGCTTTCTCTGAGACATGGTTCTCCTGGGATTTTATCTAGATGTTTCTGACATCCCTTGTTTTCTCACATACAGTTCTTGCTTTAAGATGCCATATCTTTTGTATTTCAATTTTCAGGTCCTTATATTTACATAATTTGTCAAATTGCATTACAGATATATTTTTATCAGTTAGAGCACATACATCTATTAGTCTACATTTTTTCGTCTCTTTAATAATTATGCCTGGTGAATCAGCCTGGATCGTTCTGTCCGGTGTTGACTGGAAAACCTCAGAGGAGAGTGTCATTTTTGCCTTCATCGATTGGCTCAGGATGATGTTTATATCAAGAAGCAAGAGTGCTGATTTTGTAGTGTTTACATATTTTCCAATGTAAATACTGTCCTACCCAACAGTGACGATTTTTGTATTCGTTTGGTGTCAGCACAGGACATCCCGTTTCATCAAATATGTTGCAAAATCTGCTTTTAGGGTCAGAACCGTTTTGGAGAATGTCAGCCTGGTACTTTCTGGTGAGCAAGCTTTGATCTTGAGCTGCCAATATGAAATCTTCAGTATCTGCTTTCAGTTCTGAACTTCTCAGCCACTGATGGGTTGATGCTTGGTCTAAATCAACATTTCGACTTCGAAGAATATATTGTCCATGCAGAGGCTTCTGGAACCACCACTCCTAAATTTGTTTCTGTCCTTTCTTTTCTGCAAGCTGCGTGATTCATTTTGCTTGTTTGGTGGCGGTGGTTTCAGGTTCTTGATTTAATTCAGGGTTCCCTAGCGAGTTTGCAAGCTTCATTGTAACTTTTTGCTGCTTTTGTTTTCACACAGTCCATAGTATCCAATCCTCTGTTCTAGATAAGTACATGTTCGTAGATTTTTAGTAATTTTCTTGTCATCCTGTACAAATATACGAAGCCCAGTATACCCATCATGGCTACCCGTCTGATAAGAGTACATCAGGCACATGCATCACAACCACACTTGATAGATTTTTGCTCCCTGTTCCAGGGCTCCGACAATTATTGGTACTATTGCTACCTTTTTCATCGACCACAACTGCTTTATTATTATTATTATTATTATTATTATTATTATTATTATTATTATTATTATTAGCGACTATACTTGTCCCCTTAGTTATCCACAAGCTTTCAATAATCTTTCAAGTGCTCTAAACGCTTCTAATAATCTTTCCTGTCCCTAAGAGGCAAACTTTCAGTAAAACTTCTACAAAAAATTTTATTCCAATCTCCTTCAACCATTTCTCTGTTCCATTACTCACATTTCCAAAGACACCAATTATTACAGGCACAATCTTTACAGTTTTCATACATCAAATTCTCTCAATTTCAAATTGTAAAGGATTTTATTTTAAATTTTTTCATCTTTCTTAACCATCCTGGAATCAAATGGACACGATGGCTCAATTAATAGGGAACTTCGCTTTTCCTTGTCTATTATTTTTATGTCTGGTTCATTATTTTCTAGCTTATTATTCGCTTGAAGAGGAAAATCCCATAACATCTTGCATTTCTTTGACTCAAGCACTCTTTCAACTCATTTGAGAAAATGCGTATAGTATGTACAAGACTTTTAAGCTGGTTATCATTTTTCAAATATAGCTTTATATCATCCATAAAAAGGAAATGATTTATCTAGCCATATCCTTTTCCCAACTAAGCTATTTTCTCATAATATCATGGCCAATACAAATAAAAATAGAAATATACCATGTCTAATGTTCACATTCCAAAGTCTTTATTTTCCTCCAATCAGTTCAGTATTCCACTTTTTCTTACTTTCATTTACAATTTTCTCCATATTTTCTGTCACTCCTAACTTGTTCATTGTTTTTCTTATCCAACTGTGTGGTACCATGTCATATGCTTTCCTGTAATCCAACCATGCTACATTCAGTCCTTGGCTGCTATGATAAACTTTTCTGTCTGTGATTTTAAGCGAGAAAACGCTAACCATCGATAGGTAAGGGCTTTGTCAACATCAGCATTATTATCTCTCTTTGGAATTTGTCACTGAGAAGTTTTTTCTTTTTTTTTTTTTGGTGGGGCTGGGGCATTTATCAGTAAGAATATCTAAGTCAGCAGTTTAGCAAGGGCTTTCATATGCTTAGCTTTTTCTGTGCTTGTTTCTAATACGTCTGATTCTGAGACTTACTTTATTTGAAAGTCACTTACATATATTTGTGACTGTTTTGCTATTGAGTATGAAATTTTCTCGCTTTCATGCTTTAAGACAAGTTTTAGCATCCAGTCACCAGAATTTCTCAGGTGTTTAGGCCAACAGTAGCAATCTTCATTGTTAATTCAAATTGTAAAAGCCCACGGCCACCCTCTTTTCTTGGCTAGTAAAGTCGTTCTACATCTGCTTTAGGATGGTGCTTTCTTTTCATTCTCAACAATTTTTGAATTGCAGGTAGGGCCTACTTAGAATTTGCTTCGGATCAAGTAGCCCGTCCTACTTAAAAGGTCTCCGAATAAGTTTTGTTTAAGGATAATGATGAAAACACCCATGTTGTCAGGAGTGAATTTTTCAAACCCCAAAGAATCCCTCTCAACACATGGACTGCTCCCCCACTACTCCTGCTCGTGATTAGAGATGCACACATCGTCAGCAATTAAGGGAATTCTCAACTGGTTATGATCAAGCAAATGACAAGTAAATCTGTCGTAATGAGCGGAATATTTGTTGTAATCCATCTTTTACACTAAAACAAAACATGTACGGGTTAACGCTTCCAATCAATTAAGATCAGAAGACACAAGAGCTACAGCCTGGCATTGTATCAGGGCATTTATTATTATTATTATTATTATTATTATTATTATTATTATTATTATTATTATTATTATTATTATTATTATTATTATTATTATTATTGTTGTTGTTGTTGTCGTTATTATTATGCATCGTTTTTTTTTGTGGGGCGCAAAACAACTCGAATGTTAGATCTTTTATCTTCAGGTATATTTTGTTGTTTTACTGTTGTTTAATCAGACGTTCCAATCATAACTATTCTATATTTTCGTATATTTAGAAATATGTATCATTACCTTTGTTTTTTAATGATAGCGAGTAAGAATTGAGGAAAATTTGACTACTGTTTCTAACAGGGCGAACAACCGTGAAAGTTTTTCTCCGTTTGTTTGTTTGTTTAAGTGCCATATTTATGGACACGTCAACAATGTCACTAATCGAACATTCTGATATGAATGCTAAAAATAATTTTTCTAAAATATTTAGTCCATTTGACCTTGGCTATTCTTCTTTCAAAACAATAACAACTATTGATTAGTGGGAATATATTTAAATATGTATTTCACATGAAAAATATGCATTACAAAAATTAGTCACTACGCTTCTATGTCTGATGTCAACGGAAGAAATGTTCTAGTTATATTAATATTGCTAAGTCAGTGTTAACATCGTGAGTTAAACATTATAAAGTTAAATTAAAAATAATTCTGCGGCGAAGACAAAATAACGCCAGTTCAATGGATATAAATGAATTATTTTGTATAATTTTGTCTAGTGAAAGAGACAACTTAAGTCATATTTCAGTCTTACAAGACCTCATCGTCGAAGTACATATATTTTACATAAGATCATATTCGGAATTGCCTTGCATAATTACAGAAATTAAGTTAATATTAGTCGTTGAGATATCAACAATTTGTTTTCTTTTGCTTGATCACATAAAGTATTTCCATTCATATCTTTGATTCTCAAGCTTTTAATATGTTAATACTTAACTGTTTTTCAATGCTGATGATGTCTCTGAGTTATTAACCTTCGACTATTCTTTTTCTTTTTTCTTTTTTTTTTTCGGTTAAGGAGGTAACTCCAGTATGGGAGCCACTGTTAAATCGTTCAAGTTCGATAATATGTGGTTGATCTAACTAACACGAGATTTCAAATTGCATTGTTTGTGGCTATTTCTTCTTAGCTTAAAGGGAATATAATCTAATACAGTATCTTATCAACCAGAAATATATAATCTGGAGTAAAAGACACCTATCAACTCTTATACATGTCATCTGTAACAAAACACCTAAATCTTTTCGTTATATGTATGTTTATTGTTGCCTTTGAATGGCCAGTGTAGTACATCGCTTGATTTGCTAGAAATAACCATAAACTATCCCGCAAAGGTCTACTAACATAGAAATGGACACACGAAGAATTTATACTTCGAGGTACACAACTGAAAAATTAACACGTTAAAGGGATGTTTATGTTTACCTGTTGAATCTAGGGAAAGGCCCCCAATACAGGTTGGGTGCCTGACTACTGGAAGTACGAGAGCCTCCAACTCTGTGGAACAAATATCATAATAGTAGCCGTAGAAAAGAGAGAGAAGACTGCATGCTTGTGAGCCAGCAGCTGGAACGTGTCCAGTTATTACTGAACGCCAAAGAATTAAGTTGCCTTTCTCTGGATGTACTCCATTACAGCATCACAGTCCCAGACTTAAGAATAGTCTTACATGGTAGCACTCATTTGAGTTGTGTAGAGTAATGGCTGCCATTGAAGTGTGAAGCATTTACTGGCCCCATATTTATGCACTAAATGTGTGCCAAGGTCGGAAAGTGGAGTAGAAGTGAGGCTGAGTCAGCGAGGTTGTGTTAGTGATTTTATTGGGACGATGACGTGTTTAAAATTTACTAAATAGAAATACATTGCGTGTAAAAACGTTGAGAATGTTTCTTCCTTTATATTGAATATATTTGTTGGCACAGTCAGTAGTTCAGCATCTCTGTGATGTAAAGATTACATCAACTACCTCGCCCGTTACTCTCCCTACCCCATCAGCTTTAGCATGCTAATTTTGGCTGAAATATATTCTACTGAACCCAAATGGTTTCTACTTCAAAGGGATCTTGATTTATGGCTCTGCCACTAAAAGTGTCTTTTTCTCTATCCATAAAAAATAGATTCTTGTTTTCCACTAGACCTGATAAACTAGTCTTAAACCTCCTCTCCCGGTAGTAACAAAGTATCTTCTAAATAACAAAGTATCTTCAAGAAAAAAATATCAGTTACTACTATGATTTAGTTGATGAAACTTGTTCTCTGTCTACCTACTTACCCTCTTTGTGATTTTGGTTAATGGAATAACTATAAAAGTGAATCTTTTAAATTTAACTAAATTCTATATTTTTATGCAGCTGAAGATTGCTCTACATTTAAAACTGATGTAATACTTGCATTGTTCAATTACATGAAGTCGCATGAAACGATCGTACTGCATTACTTCTGGATATCATTGTTGCTTATTTTGATTATATATATATATATATATATCTTGTATGTATGTATGTATGTATGTGTGTGTGTGTGTGTATGTGTGTGTGTGAGTGTGTGTGTGTCTGTGTGTGTGTGTGTGTGTGTGTGTGTGTGTGCATGCATGTATGTATTAAAAACGGGAGATGAAATATACGAGAATTTTTATTATTGATCACAATTGTTTCGACACATCTAGCATCGATCCCTCACGGGTGGGACACTTAACAACTGGTTCAGGAGCATCCGGTGGTGTAGGTTTATCTCATCAGGTGATAAACAGATACCACTCGTTAAAATAACAGTTCCGCAATGTACCTTGTCATTTACAAGAAAGGAAAGCAGCGAAACGAGGAAAGTATCTTCGTTTATATAGAGAACCAAGAATAAAATCACTGAGGAAAAAAAAAAAGAAACGAATACACAATCCAGCGAGAAAAGTATTAAAAATAACCGTCAACAGATATGGATGTGTAAACGCCCTCGCACAATTGCATGATGCGTACACACTCCCTCATATAATATAAATCAACTCACAGCGCTTCGGTCGGGCCGAGGTCATAGCAGAAGACACCTGCCCGAAACACCACGCAGTCAGACTGAAAGTGGAACCATGTGGTTGGGAGGCAATCTTCTTACCACACAGCCACGTCTGGGCGCGTGTGTGTGTGTCTGTGTGTGCGTGTGCGTGTGTGTATATATAGAGAGATCGGTTTTTCTTTTTCGATTGTCTGACAATGTGTTTACTGCATGCTGGTCCGATAATCTACATCTACTTTTTGCATCTATAGAGTGAAGTCTTGTGTCAGTGAATATTGAAATAAAGGAGTACCAAGTTGTGGCTATGTTCTTTTTTTCCTATCACTGCCGTACTCTTTATATTACGTCATAGAACCCCTCCCGCCCTCCAATAAGGACAATGTGTGCGAACATGCGACACTTCGAGTTCACAGTGTTTAGCATTAGATCCGAAACTCATGTGGTTTGTCGCGCCTCGAGCGCATATATTTACTCACACACACATACACAAAACACACACATACACACACACACACCACACACACACACACACACACACACACACACACGCATACATATATACTCTTTTTACTCTTTTACTTGTTTCAGTCATTTGACTGTGACCATGCTGGAGCACCGCCTTTTTTTACTCGAACAAATCGACCCCAGGACTTATTCTTTGTAAGCCTAGTACTTATTTTATCGGCCTCTTTTGCCGCACCGCTAAGTTACGGGGACGTAAACACACCAGCATCGGGACAAACACAGATACACAGACATACACGCACACATACACACATATATATATACATATATATACGACGGGCTTCTTTCAGTTTCCGTTTACCAAATCCACTCACAAGGCTTTGGTCGGCCTGAGGCTATAGCAGAAGACACTTGCCCAAGGTGCCACGCAGTGCGACTGAACCCGGAACCATGTGGTTCGTAAGCAAGCTACTTACCACACAGCCACTCCTACGCCTATGTACATATATATGTACTCCTACGCCTATGTATATATATTATATATATATATGTGTGTGTCAGTGTGTATATATATATATATATATATATATAATATATATGTGTGTGTGTGTGTGTGTGTGTACATATCATTTCATTTATAATTTTGTTTTAGCAGGCAACAACTTAGTATTTTTACTCATTGTAGTAGTAGTAGTAGTAGTAGTGGTAGTGGTGGTGGTGGTGCCAATAATGTGAAAACTTGCTAGTAGTGGTAGTTATATTGTCAGCACTACTAACAGTCGTTTCCTTGCGGTGGTGCAGTAACAGTGGCATATGTGTATATAACAGCAGTCGCAGCATAACAGTAAGACCTGCAAATAAATAATATTAGTAGTAGTGATGGTAGCGTTATTTCTGTAAAAACATGTAACAGCGTCAATAAGAGTACTGATGGTTGATCTGCCTTTGTCGTGACCGAATGCCTACCAGTTATAGCCTCTTCGACATACATACATACATACATACATACATACATACATACATACATACATACACATTTTGTATGTACGTACATACATATATAAATACGACGGGATGCTGAAAAGTTCCTGGTTTAAAGGGTGCTGAGAAAGGCCTAGTTGGAGGCTCAACCAATCCGAGATCTTTTGCAGGGCCTAGAAAAACTGAAGGGCTGCTGCAACGTGTATGAATATGAGAGGGAAATATGTTGAATAAAGTCATAAGGGATCCTCTTGTATTGTCTTTTATTCAAAGCCAGGGACTTCTCAGCACTCCTCGTACATACATACATACATACATATATACATACATACATACATACATACATGCATACATACATACATACATACGTACATACATACATACATACGTACATACATACATACGTACGTACATACATACATACGTACATACATACATACGTACATACGTACGTACATACATACATACATACATACATACATACATACATACATATATACATACATACATACATACGTACATACATACATACGTACATACATACATACATACGTACGTACATACATACGTACGTACGTACATACATACATACATACATACATACATACATACATACATACATACACACAGACACACATATGCATGTGTGTGTGTATTTGGATGGATGGATAGATAGATAGATAGATATATAGATAGATAGATAGATAGATAGATAGATAGATAGATAGATAGATAGATAGATAGATAGATAGATAGATAGATAGATAGATAGATAGACATGATGGATTACAATAACCTATGCGGCCTTTCTTGTTTGACAATGGTATTTGAGGGAATTTGACTGTTATTTCTAATAGATTGAAGAATATACAAGAGGTAACGTCATTGGTTCGTGCTGACACATGTCTTGTGTTGATGACTTGTGTTATAGGTATTTGTAATAGTGGTGCATTCAGCGGTAGAGGTTTTGATATTATCTTTCGACGAAATGTCCATGTGGAACATGCGAGAGTCACTTTGATGCCTGTTTGAGAAATTAGCGGTCGGCAGTGCAGTCAGCCTTAGTTACTTACTACTAGCAATAACAACAGAAGAGAATAACGGAGAATGAGATAAGAGATCGGAGAATATCTTCACATAGAAACTACTAGTCGGTGGGCCGATTGCTCGCTCACTCCACTGGAAGATTATATTGATACCGCTGCTACACAACACTGCACACAAGCGTTAGTCTAGAATGATAGCTTCTACAACAGTCCCGGTACTGAATCTTATCAGTCACGTCACTGCTGACAAGTGAAATGTCGCTGACATTGGTAAT
>NC_043010.1:42193898-42256398 GCF_006345805.1 Octopus sinensis
CACGCCGGGCTTCTTTCAGTTTCCGTCTACCAAATCCACTCAGAAAGATTTGGTCGGCCCTAGTCTATAGTAGAAGACACTTGCCCAAGGTATCACACAGTTGGACTGAACCTGGAACCATATGGTTGTGAAGCAAGCTTCTTACCACACAACCGCTCCTGCGGCTCTCTCTCTCTCTCTCTCTATATATATATTATATATATATATATATATATATATAATATATATATATGTAAGTATGTATGTATGTATGTATGTATGTATGTATGTATGTATCAAAATAAGCAACAAGGATATCTAGGGGTAATGCAGTACGATCGTTTCACGCAACTCCATTTAATTGAACAATACAACCATTACATCAGTTTAAATGCAGGTTAATCCTCAGCTGCACAAAGACATAGAATTTAATTAAATTAAAACAGATGGACACATTAGTATAATTTTGCCTAAAATCTCCAAGAAGTTAAGGAGATAGACACAGAACATTGGTGCCCTTCCTTCCACTTAGAAGCTACTAAGTTATCAGGTAGAAAGACTTGTTACAGATTTTACTTGTCACTTTTATATGGGGTCAGTTATAATTTATAGACTAGTTTTTATCAAATCCTTGTATATCTAAGACCGGGTTTGTTAAGGGTAGGGCTGAGGGAGTCGATAAAAAACATAGTGGGTATAGTCATAAAAATCAAGATTTATTTGAAGCAATATCATGGGATTTGGTAAAGGAAAACTTAAATGAAGATGTTAGCTGACAATTAAGGGGACTGGCCACTAGAAGACCATTGATAATGAAACAGGAAAAACCATATCATATAGTTACTATAGTTAAATATTTTAAGCAATACTTCTTTATTGTATAAAGTCAAAGTTTAGGGTTATTCAGAGGATTATTTCAGAAGAATAATTATAACAAAAGGATAAAGTGTTTTATGAATACTTTTGAGTATATACCAAACTTTTACCACAATAGAGGGAGGAAAAGAAAATTACCCAGAAATAGTTTAATATTTATACATATTATAAATTTAAATACTAACTAATCAGATGGTATCAGTGAATATTGATCAATTGGTATATACTGGTATTTAATAAAGAAGTACTGAGGTAAAAGAACATGCTAACTATGAATTAATTTAATCATAATCTAAGCAGTTTGTGTTAAGTAGTGAATATACCAGTATTGTTTATGTATAAACTAAGTATGAATTTATGGAGGTAAAAATATTAGATTTGTTTTATAAATATATGTATATATATATATGTATATGTCTATCTACCTGTCTTATTATCTCTGTCCCTATCAATCTCTCTCTCTCTCTCTCTCTCCTCTCTCTCTCTCTCTCTCTCATATATATATATATGCATTTAAATATTTGTTGTGCAAGATCTTTTATGTGAAGTCGTGTGTTGAAACAGACATTGTTATATTTCGGAATGGTCATATTGCCAGTTTAGCCAATAAAAACACACGCACTATATATTTGGTGTTATTTTGCTTCAGTGTTATTTATTTTTTACATTAATCTTAATCTTATTTCGGCCAGAGTTCTTTCGTCACACTCCTGTGACCGCATCAGTGGTCCTTTGTTTTCTTCTTTCTTATTTGTGTCTCTCCTTAATAAGAAAGAAGAAAACAAAGGACCACTGATGCGGTCACAGGCGTGTGACGAAAGAACTCTGGCCGAAATAAGATTAAGATTAATGTAAAAAATAAATAATACTGAAGCAAAATAACACCAAATATATAGTGCGTGTGTTTTTATTGGCTAAACTGGCAATATGACCATTCCGAAATATAACAATATATATATACATGTATATATATATATATAATATATATATATTATATATATATATATATATATATATATATATATACATGTCCCCATCACCGCTTGACAACCGGTGTTGGTGTGTTTACATCTCCATAACTTAGCAGTTCGGCAAAAGAGACCGATAGTATAAGTACTAGGCTTAAGAAATAAGTCTTGGGGCCTATTTGTTTGACTAAAAACCTTCAAGGCGGTTCTCCAGCATGGCCATAGTCAAAGGACTGAAACAAATAAAAGAATAAGAAAATGTGTGTGTGTGTGTGTGTGTGTGTGTGTGTGTGTGTGTGTGTGTGTGTGTGCATGTATGTGTGTGCAATAATTATAATGATAGAATATATGGAAACTAGTACATTCTCAAAATTGAGTTCTTTTTATTTAACGGTATGTCATACGGCATATTTTCATTGCTACTACGATCTACACGTGTTTCTGTTGCACAGAGTATGAGCATGTGCATATGCGACCGGGAATAATTTTCTCTGCAATGAAAATATGCTGTATGACATACCGTGTAAAAAAAAGGAAATAAATCTTAAATATGTACCAGTTTCCATATCCTTTATCACTATGTTTATTGCAAATATACACTCCAGATAATATTACCATCCAGTGAAGCGAACACGGAATTACCCATCGGAGAAATATACAGCATGAGTGACAACACGTAGGAGTTACAGACGTTAAATACTAATCAATGCAGTTAGCCGTAACCTGGAACATAACTGAGAGCTACCACGGTATCAGCCCGGATAATATATCCCTCTAAACAAATATATATATATATAATATATATATATATATATACACACACACAGAAACACATAAAGTGTGAGAGAGAGAATGAGAGAAAGAAAAGGCTAATGGATATTTTGACACATAATCATAACGAGGTGTCATTAATGGCATATCATAGATTCAGCTATCTGGATAGGATTAACTGAGAAACATCTAAGTTTTATTTAGTAAAATCTGGCCTTTATTGCTTGAAATAATAACATGCATATCCCATGTGTAATATATTTGTATTGATATAAGGTGCTATTCTTGATTTTACCTAATATGCATTGTAAACGTTATAACTGTAATTAAAAACATCAGATGTCCAATAATCCGGTCAACCCCAAAGATTAAGAATTGTCGAAAATACTCTCAAACTGTGAAGCAGCTGTCACATAACACATAATCGCTTTCATAACGACATCAGAACTAGAAATGTATATCCTAACTACAAAATAGCTGAGAACATTTAAAATATCATTCGTAGCAGACGTTCTCTCGACATCGTTCACACACGCCTGACACGGGCTCCGAAGTTACAGCCCGAGTTGTTATCTATAATCCTGGGTGAATGTAGCAAGGATGACGAAGCCACCTTGAGCATAATCCTATGAACCCGGAAAATTTAAAATAGAGGGTTACCTACTTGCAAACAAATGTGGTAACATGTAACATTATTGATCGAGGTTACCGTAGTCTTTTCCGTAGGCATTTCTTCCCATGGATAAACCTTATCTTCTTCCCCCTTTACAAATTACTTCATGACACTGTGATACACGACCCCTATTGATCGTTTCTTTTTCTCTTTCCCTCCTTTTTTATTTTTCTTTCCCTTTTACGATCCCTTTTGATCGAAAACCTACCCCATCTTTTTTTCTCTCCCCCAAAAAGAAAAGCTCTACTTTGTAATCTGTCCCGTCTGTGTGCAGCCCTTTGTGGCTAATTAAGAAACCTATATATAATCCTAAAAATTAAAAGTAATTCGAATTCTATGTTTTCTTGAAATAGTAAATTTCTATAGGGATTAGGATTTAAATTCCAATCTATGAAAAGTTTCCGTTCTACAATATTCTTAAAGGAACGAAAAATATATCCAACAACTCCAGCTAATACAAACGAGCCAAGTTAGTGTAAAAGACTAACTGGCATCTTTTGTCAAGAGAACCGGTGAGAGTCAGATCGCTGATGTTAGTTGTGCACTCCACTGTCGTTATTTGATTGCTGTTATTCTGTGCGTCTATGCGTTATAACTCTGCTTGCCTGCGTACTTATACATCGCTCGCATTTTTCGTCATAAAAATTATATAAAAATACATAAAAAATATATAAAAATATATAAAATCTTCTTGGGACATAACATAGAAAGCATGTTCTATCTGTTTTCTTTAGGGGACCAAAAACGTAACAGAAATTTAGTCACATGTGGGCATGATCCGAAAAGTTCTGTCCTTGTATTTAGACATGTAGTAGGGTCTAAGCTGCTTTTCCAGATAAGCCATCTCTCCATGTCGCATAGACCGCACCTTCCGCTGCCGTTGGTATAGGGCTTACATCTGGCCAAAATCTTCCATTGTATGTTATAATCGACACCTTTATCTCTTAAAGACCAAAGACAGTTGTGTTTTGCAGGGTTGCTTTATTTTTACCCTTAACTTAAATATGGAGAAATACATAGTGCTAAATATACAAAAAATAAGCCGTTCGGGGTTACAAATGAAGCGGAAAAACGAGAAATTCTTCGAGCAGGCATGTGTCTTATGCGAAATCTGTGTTGAGCCCGAATGACGCTGAGACCGGGAGTCACCTCTGATACATACATACATACATACATACATACATACATACATACATACATACATACATACATACATACATATATACATGTATGTATGTATGTATGTATGTATACATACATGTATGTATGTATGTATACATACATGTATGTATGTATGTATACATACATGTATGTATGTATGTATACATACATGTATGTATGTATACATACATGTATGTATGTACGTATACATACATGTATGTATGTATACATACATGTATGTATGTATGTATGTATACATACATGTATGTATGTATGTATGTATACATACATGTATGTATGTATGTATGTATGTATGTATGTATGTATGTATAGTTGAAATTTACAGAAAAACAAAGGACGAAGACTGGTGTATTAGTTTGACGCTCGGCAAAGTGTGAAAGTCTTTCACGTTTCGAGCCTACTCTCTTCAACAGAAAGGAACACGGGGAAATAAACGAGAGAGAGAATAAAAAAAATTATGGATTTAGCGGTCAATCATGGCGAATGGTTGAAAAAAGGTAGTTAGACAGGACACCTAAGAAGAAGGGGAGATAATAAAGTATTGATATATATATGACACAGGTGTCATTTATATATATATAAATGGAGCATGGGTATAGTTATGTGTAGGCTTATTACATTCTACATACATACATACATACATACACACACACACACACACACACACACACACACACATATATATATATATATATATATATATATATATGTATTTATTTATTTGTCTACGCAGCTGAGGTCTTTGTGTATGTGTGGGTGTAAGTTGTGATCATGTGTCCGTGGTTCATTGGCCTTTTGAACTTGAATTCCTTCACTAATTTCTATGGGTTTATTCGGGACACTAAATTCTCTAAGCTGCTTATCTTTGCATTTATCTTCTAGGTATTCTCAACTTTAAATAGGGTCATAACCCACTCGTACTTTTCCAGGAGTCATATTTATGAACTGAATTAAAATGCTAAGCCCCTCCTAACCCCTTCCCTTCCTTAAACTCCCTTCTCTATACTCTTTGCTTTTTCTGTCTTCTCCTTCTTTTTCATTCACCCACCAATTTTGATATATTCATTTATTTTTCACTTATTTTCTCATTGACCTTTACATTACTTTATTTCATTTCATTTTATTTTAAATATTACTTGTGTATGTGCGTGTGTGCACGTGTATTATATACATATGTATGTATCATATATATATACATGTATCTTTGTGTGTGTATGTGTATGTATATATGAACATATATATAAATATATATATATGTGTGTGTGTGTGTGTATGTGCGTATGTGTGTGTATATGTATATATATGTGTGTGTGTATGTATATATGTGTGCGTGTATGTCTGTATGTACGTGTATGTAGAGAGAGAGAGAGAGAGATAAGTAGATAGATAGATAGATAGATAGATAGATAGATAGATAGATAGATAGATAGATAGATAGATAGATAGATAATTTATTTTTTTAGAAGATTACTTGGAAAAATTTGGCATGCTGTAAAACCTGCCTATATTGCATCTCGAATATATATCATTACTAGCTCATAACTACATACTGTGTATATTAAATGATACACACACACACACACACATACACAGATACACACACACACATGCGCACACACATTTTTATCTTAATTGGTACATATCTAAATAATCGTACATACATAACTATACATACAGACGCACACACACAAACACACACACATATTCATACATATGTGTATATGGATGGAAGCACTCCGTCGGTTACGACGACGAGGGTTCCGGTTGATCCGACCAACGGAACAGCCTGCTCGTGAAATTAACGTGTAAGTGGCTGAGCACTCCACAGACACGCGTACCCTTAACGTAGTTCTCGGGGATATTCAGCGTGACACAGAGAGTGACAAGGCCGGCCCTTTGAAATACAGGTACAACAGAAACAGGAAGAAAGAGTGAAAGAAAGTTGTGGTAAAAGAGTACAGCAGGGATCACCACCATCCCTGCCGGAGCCTCGTGGAGCTTTAGGTGTTTTCGCTCAATAAACACTCACAACGCCCGGTCTGGGAATCGAAACCGCGATCCTACGACCGCGAGTCCGCTGCCCTAACCACTGGGCCATTGCGCCTCCACTTATGTGTATATATATTCTCACGAACACTCGATATACATCTGCTCAGCATAACATATGCACTTACATGCAAATTGGCATTCCATCGGTTACGACGTCGAGGTACCAGCTGATCCGATCAAAAGAACAGTTTGCTCATGAAATTAGAGTGCAGGCCGTTGAGCACTTCACAGACATGTGACCCTTCACGTAATTCTCACGGAGACTTAGCGTGACACAGAACGTAACAAGACTAGCCTTTTGAATCACAAGTAGTACAACTCAATTTTGCCCGCTGAATGGACTGGAGCAACGTGAAATAAAGTATTTTTCTGAAGAACTCACGAACTCCGGGAACCAAAATCTCGACCTTATGATCATGACCCGACCCTAATCAATAAGCCACGCGCCTTCATTCACAAACACACATACATACTAAGCATACACACATACACACATACACACGCACACATACGTAAGTACGTACGTACGTATGTATGTATGTATGTATGTATGTATGTATGTATGTATGTATGTATGTATGTATGTATGTATGTATGTATATGTACGTGCATGTATTAATAACGACCATTTCTAAGGATGTCCAAGTAATTATATATTTGAAAAGAAAATAAATGATATAAAAGTGTGTTACACGCAATCTGAAGAAAGTATATTTTCAGTCGCATAGTTGTTACTAACTGTTGCACAGAGAAGAGAGAGAGAGAGAGAGGTGGGGATTTGGCGATTCAGAAGGTGTACTCAGTCCATAAGATATTTCTTAAAGTGTTCTTTAAGTAGTGTTGTCCAATTTATGAGGTACAGTTTTTTTGTAATGTACGATGCTGGTAAAAACTGCATCTATTTTGAATATACAGGGATGAATTTAGATCATTCTCTATTCTAAAAAAATTAAAATCAGGACATTGCATTAAGTAAAAAATAATTAATATAATATAATTACTATACAATACCACATTTAAAACTTCTATATATAGGTTCCCCACCTGGACGGGACGGCGGTCCATCGCAGGTGAGCTGCAAGATGCAGGAGGAGGAAAGAGTGAGAGAAAGTTGTGGCGAAAGAGTCAGCAGAAATTTCGCCATTACCTTCTGCCGGAGCTGCGTGGAGCTTAGATGTTTCGCTCATAAACATACACAACGTCCGGTCTGAGATTCGAACCCGTGATCCCTCGACCGCGAGTCCGCTGCTCTAACCATTAGACCATGTGCCTCCACTATGAACTAATAGTATTGAAGTAAACTACTGAATTTGAAATATAATGCTGATACTTGACTGTGTCTTTGGAGAGACCAAGTTCTTTCACACACTGGCTAAGTAGATCGGAAAAACTTTTCTTCTGGGAATGATGACCAAATTGGATTACTTCCTAACAATTGAAGTTAATGGATTCTCTACAAGATCAATACACAAGCACATTATATGGATTTGCTAAGACATCGCGAACGTTATTATTTCAATAGCCAATTGTAAAGTACTATAGTCAACAAGGAAGCTCGTTTAACAGACCACAATATAACGCAATACGCATAGAACTAAACTAGTCCACCCTGATTTGCATAATATCTGCACTACACGGCATTTAGAAATTATCTATGTTGTCAATTAATGCAGTGTTATACAAATAAGGACAGACCGTTTTAATTCATAGATTTACTTAATCGGTGGCCATTTGACCAGGGCCGTCGCATGACTTTTAGAGGTGCCCTGCAACTTTTTGTTTCGAGGTTCCATCTCTTCAATCAAAATTCATAATCTACGCACATTTTATTCATAGCTATATTTTACTTTATTCGATCTGAAGTTCAATATTTCTCGTTATCCTAAAGAACATATTTAAAAGTACAAGTTAAATTTAATTTGGGGCTGGAACTATCGTATAATTTCATGTTTCGGAAGGCCAACATTCAATAGGGTTGAATATTTATTCGATGGACTCACAAATATCAGAAGACAAACATTTCAAAATAACAACTGGGAAGTATAGTTGTCTCAGTCTTTGTGTGCAAAGAAATTTATTCAAGAACATTAATATACAAAGAATTTTCAGTCTAAAACAAAAGCAAACTATTTCAAATTATATATTTTTGAAAAATAGACGAGAACGTTTTCAAAGACTTGATAACAGACGAAAAAGCCTTTTTTAGATTCTATATTTCTTTGTTAGCTGTTGCAATACTTCGATTGGATAGACAATTCTGCAATTCAGACTGTAAAGTCAAAATGTCAAAGATGCAAAATATGAAGAATTTCTTACCTTTTTCTGAAATCACAAATTCGAGGAAAAAATAGAACTTTGCAAACTAAAATACGTCGATCACAAACTAGTTACCACAGAAGAATTGAGATGCTTGGTGACAGTGAGCAAACGATATTTGTGCATAGATAGATACATAGACACACATACATACACACACAAACTTCTATGTGTGTGTGCACGCGCGCCCCTTGCTTTTGGTTCAGAAAGAATTTCGTCACAAGTTTTTATTGCCTTGGGAGATCAAAGGCCACTGTTCTGGGTACAAAGTGACCAGCCTTTCAACAACGTCAAATGACAACGCCATATATATATATATATTATATATATATATATATATATATATATGCAGATATATATAATATATATATATATATATATATAGAGAGAGAGAGAGAGAGAGAGAGAAAGAAAGAGAGAGAGAGAAAGAGGGGGAGACAAACAGACTAAGAGATGTGTGTGTGTGTTTGGTTCACGTCTATCTATCTACCTACCTATCGACCCGAGCTGGCAAAAGCTTTGTGAATGGATTTGGTAGGCGGAAACAGAAGAAAAAACAGTATATGTGTGTGCACGTGAGCATGTGTCAGTGTGTGTGTATGTATGTATGTATATATGTATGTATGTATGTATGTATGTATGTATGTGTGTGTGTATGTATGTATGTATGTATGTATGTATGTATGTATGTATGTATGTATGTATGCTTGTGTGTGTATGTCTGTTTGTATGTTTAAGTATATATCATCACCCTTTATCACCACTGTTTATTTTTCTGGTCTTTTCTGTTGAAGTTGTTCTTATTTTCACTATTTGGGATTTCTTTCGTTTTCTTTTATCTTCCTAGGGAATTCGTTGACCAGCTTTTTCCTCTTACATTTTTCGTTTGTTTAAAATTTATTTTGCGGTACACACGCGTATCTTTTTCCTCGTCTGGCTTGAAATTTTCAGTTAGCACCTTAACCAATGTAGGTAGATGTCTCATCTATGTACTTTGATCTTAACAAGTAGCCCCCTCAACCGTGGAGGACCCCTCAACCGCGGAGGCCCCCTGCCACCGCAGGGGTTGCATGGGTTTAGCGACGGCCTTGCATTTGACACTAAATATTAAAACAGTTTGGGATCTATAACACATAAAAAGAAAATACAATTGAGACAAACCAAAGACAATGATTTCGAAATCCGTAATATATTTGCCTTTTATATTTTATATGTTTCACACATTGGACTGTGGCCATGCTGGGGCTCTACCCGTAGGGATTTTTAGTTGAACGAATCGACTTCACTATTTATTTTTTAAAGCCTGGTACTTATTCTATCGTTTCCTTTTGATGAACTACTATGTATCGGGGACATAAACAAACTCAAAGAGAATCACATACGCACACGCACGTACGTACGTACGGACGTACATACATACATACATACATACATACATACATACATACATACATATTGGGTCATCCCATAAATAATGCGGTTTTTTCAATTGCATGAACTAAAAGTCGGTGATGGGGACGAGATAAACTACCTGCACCAACTAGCAATAAAGCCTTGTTACTTATTCTTAGTGCAAGTTTTGAAGTGTGCAGTTCGATTTTAACAGTTGTGTTTTCAAAGCTATGATGGAAGTGATGAAGGAGCAGTAATTTTATTAAGCTGAATACACGTCATTTATTGGTTGAAATTACCGAAATACGACACCTTTAACAACAAATAACTTCCAAAATACAGAATTTTCTCAACAACGCCAAGAGTAAAATATGTTTTATGTGACACATTCTACCAGTATACGAAGTTTGAAAATGTTTAGTTTCAAGAAATTACTTTTTTAAATCTAGTTTCCGTCTACCAAATCTATTCAGAAGACTTTGGTAAAAAACACTCTCCCAAGGTGCCACGCATCGATATTGAACCCGGAACTACGTGGCTGAAAATCAAAATTCTAACATCAGAGCCATCAACCATGTCCTTCTTGTGTCCAGGGGCAGCTTGTAAGACTATCCAGTTCCTTCTATGTTGTGTCGTATGCAGCAGTCTGTCTCTTCTTCTAGTCGATTCTTTGATAATCTAACTCCATAAACATCTTTGAAGGCCTTTTGCTCTCTTACCTTCAGCACTTTCCATCAGGATGATGTTGGGAGAAAGTGAATTGTGGTACATTGTATATCCAAAAGGCAATACCTTTCCGGGCTTGATTCTCGGAATTGGTGTCTGTGGACTTTCAACTTTTCTAGTATTGCACCAGTTGTTATCTTTCCTGCTTATTCAGTCAAATTTGCGGAAGTTCCACACCTCAAAACCTTCGTCTTTTCCTCCACTTTTGCGCAGATTCTCCCAGTTTCCTCACCGTAAAGGACAGTTGGCCTAATATAACAGTTTACTAGGCTCCATTTCAGGTGCAGTCTTGTCTTTTGAGCTGAAGATCATTTTCAGTTTTTTAAACGTAGTTTTAGCTTTATTTACTTTCTGAGTAACTTCTACACGGCGACATTCCTAGTTTATTCTTTGTTCTAGATGCATGAAGTTTTTTATTTGATCAAGCTTTTGTCCACCTACCTTTATATAAGCTTCCTTTTGTTCTGTCTTACTAATAACCATTGTCTTTGTCTTTTACATCAAAAATTTCTGGCAAGTTCTTATTACTGTCAGCCAAGAATACTGTATCATTAGCATATCTTACATTGTTTATGTTCATTCCATTGACTGTGAATTCTTTGATCTCATTTTACTTTGTAAATAGATATTAAATAGGTATGGTGATAACACATATGACACACATACTTGAATAACACCTATTTTGATCTCCGCTGATTCAGATAACTCCTTCTCTATTTTGATGTCTGCCATTTGGAGCCAGTATAAAACACAGATAATTTCTAATGTCTTTTTCCTCTAAGTCGGCTTTTTTTTTAAAGAAGTGATGATCTCTTTGTGCTGCATGCTGTCAAATGCCTTACATTATCTGTGAAGCAAGCAAACAGATCTATTTGTACCCGCGTTAGCTTTTGTGGTGGCTTTTTCAAGCAGAATATGCCATCACTTGTATGTCGCCATGAGTCCAAACTGTTGTTCAACAACTCCAGCATTTAGTTCGCTTTTTATTACTTCAAGCATGACTAAGTAACTATAAGAAATATTATTGCATTAAATATTTATCATTGAAATGACAATAATGTATATGTATGTATATATGTATGTATGTATGTATTATCTATCAATCTATCTATCTTTTTTTATTTTTTTTTTGTTGTTTTTTTTTGTTTTTTTTTTGTTGTTTTTTTCATCCCCCAAAAGAAAAGCTCTACCTTGTAACTTGTCCCATCTGTGTGCAGCCCTGTGTGGCCAATAAAGAAACTTATCTATCTATATAGCTATCTATCTATTTATAGATACAGTAAAAAAGGGTAGAATTAATTAATTGTTAATCAATTCGACCAAGCAGTATTCGGTATGTAAAAAGACCATTTACGGTATATTTGAAGTATTAATTTATAAAAATATGCTAAAGTAAAAAAATTCACTTTACCGCACACCGAACTTTTCAGAAATAGCAGCCAAAAATTTGGCTATTTCTTCAACTGCAAGTAAAGGTCTCCAGACAATCTTATATGGATGTGATCTTTCATTGTTTTTCCCTTATACCTATGTGAGTTATTTTCTGAGTATACATTGTCTGGAGACCTTTACTTGCAGTTGAAGAAATAGCCAAATTTTTGGCTGCTATTTCTGAAAAGTTCGGTGTGCGGTAAAGTGAATTTTTTTACTTTACCATATTTTTATAAATTAATACTTCAAATATACCGTAAATGGTCTTTTTACATACTGAATACTGCTTGGTCGAATTGATTAACAATTAATTAATTCTACCCTTTTTTACTGACAATATAATGCTTTCTCTCCAAGAATTTGAACTACAGTTTTTGCCTCTGTAGGAATGTACTACTCTATGACTCACGTGGGTGGACAGGGAGAATAATAGATCTCATTTGTATTTTTGGATTCGCTAGTACTGGTTGTCCGGCATAGTTTGGCCGATGTTACAGATATCGGACGGGTATGTTTGATTCTTAGTATTTTCAAATCTAAATCAGAAGAAATCTCTGAGCTGATGAAGGAAAAGTGGCGTTTAACCCACGAATCCAGAAACAGGCTGTCCTCGGGTATCTTATATGGATGTGATCTTTCATTGTTTTTCCCTTATACCCATGTGAGTTATTTTCTGAGTATACATTGTCTGGAGACCTTTACTTGCAGTTGAAGAAATAGCCAAATTTTTGGCTGCTATTTCTGAAAAGTTCGGTGTGCGGTAAAGTGAATTTTTTTACTTTACCATATTTTTATAAATTAATACTTATTTATAGATACAGATATATATATATATATATATATATAATATATATATATATATATAAGTATATGAAAGAATGGAGTTGAACGACTAGTTAACAAATATCCTTTATATATATATATATATACGACGGGCTTCTTTCAATTTCTATCTAGCAAATCCATTCACAAGGCTTTGGACCCGAAGCAATAGTAGAAGACAATTACCCAAAGTGCCACACATTTGAGTGAACCGAAACCATGTGGTTTAGAAACAAGCTTCATACCATATAGCCATGCCTGTGCCGTCTTGTGAACGTCGTCTTGTTGTTTTGTTAGACAGACAGATAGATAGTGAGAGAGAGGGATAGGGAGAGATTAAATTAACAAATGAAAAACCAAACTATTTACCACCACTCGAAAAAAAAAGCATTTAATTTAGATAGAAAATATAGACATATAGAGACTCTTAACGCTGTTTCTAGAATAGCCAAATATGTGGATCATTATATTGAATTAGGATTCTATAAGCTGAGTATATCGTCATCAGAGAGGGAGAGTCAGATAAATGTCAAAATGAAGAAATATCCGCCATCGAGAATGCTATTAATACGTTCCAGTTTGTCAAAATTGAAGAAAGGATCAGAGTAAAATAAATATGCATTGTGCATGTGTTCATGGAGCTGCGTAATGCATATCTATTTTACTCTAATCCTTCTTTCATTTTTGACAAACTGGAATGTACTGATATTCTCGATTGCGGATTATTCTTCGTTTTGACATTTATCTGATTTTTCCCTCTCTGATACTCAATTTATGGAATCCTTACTCAATATCTTGATCCACATGCTTGGCTATTTTAGAAACAGCTGTAAAAATACTTTTATATGTTCAGTCTAAATTAAATGCCTTTTTTTTCGGGTGATTTCAAATGTTTTGAAATGTGTGTACGTATGGGTATGTGTTGCGTGAGTATATGTGTGTCTATGAGTCTGTATGTGCACGTATCAGTATATGTGTAGATATATGTATATATTATATATGTATATGTATGCACATATACATGTATATCTGTATGTAAAATAAAAATTTTTTAAAGATTTTGAATTTTAACCATCATCTGCGAAAATAGTGACATACAGGGCTTGGACAAAATAATGGAAACACCTAGCATCATAGCATCATAATTTGGAAACAAACTATAAAACTGTCAAAAGCTTGTTTATTTTTATATTATATTTTTTAAATCTATATGTTTTGCTAAAATTGCTGTTTCTTTTCAGATATCATCAGAAAAAGGTAATTAAAATTCATTGAAATGACAGATCTATCGAACTTTCAAAGAGGTCAAATTGTTGGTGTTCGTATGATAGGAGATTTCGTAACGAAAACCGCCGAAATGTTTGTGTATCAAGAAGTACTGTCGCAAAAGTAATGGCAGCCTTTGAGAAAGAGGGAAAAACCTCCTCGTCGAAGCAAAACTCCGGAAGAAAACCAAAATTTTCAGATAGGGACCGTCGGATTCTTACGCAAATTGTTTGAAGGATCACAAAAGTTCAGCTCTCAAAATTACTGCAGAGATTAATGACCACCACGAGAACCCAGTTTCCACAAAAAGCTGTTCGCCGGGAGCTGCACAAAGCTGGATTTCACGCGAGGGCTGCCATCAGAAATCCACTACTTTCAAAAACAAACGTTGAAAAGAGTTAAAAGTAGAGTAAAAACCTACAGAATTGATCCCTAGAGCAGTAAAAGAATGTTATTTTCTCGGACGAGTCATCCTTTACCATATTTCCGACCACCGGCCGAGTATACGTGTGGAGATAGCCAAAAGAAGCATTGACCCAGACTGCCTTTTTCCAACTGTTAAACATAGAGGAGGATCTATGATGATATGGGAGCCTATATATTGGCAGAATTAATAGTCAAGACTATTTAAGCATTTCATCTGATCAAACTCATCCTATGGTTGCAGAATTGTTTCCGGAGGGAAATGCAATCTTTCAGGATGATAATGCACCAATTAACACAGCTAAAATTGTTACTGAATAGTACGAGAAACATTATAGTGAAGCTGAACATCGTTTCTGGCCACCACAGTCCCCAGATATCAATATTATTGAACATTTATGGAGCGTTTTAGAAAAACAAGTAAGGAGTCGATATCCTCCTCCATCACTACAAGAACTGTTTTAGCTGAAGAATGAAGAAAAATTCCTTGGAAACAATTCAAACTCTGTACGAGTCCATACCTTGTAGACTTCAAGCTGTAACTACTGCCAAAGGCGGTCCAACCCCATATTAAAATAGATTTGTTTGAAATTTTAAGGTGTTTCCATTATTTTGTCCAACCCCTGTATATATGTGTGTAGATGGATAAGCGTATATGTGTGAGTGCGTATACGTTTTTATAAGATTGTGTGAGCGTGTACATATGTGTAGGTAGCTTATATTTGCGTGTATGTATTTGCGGTGGTGAGAGGGACATATATATATATACATATGTATATATAAATATATATATATATATATATATATATATATATATATATATATCCTTCGACAGAGTAACATTCATATATACAAGTTGAACAGACACACATATCAGTACATATACATACGTTCACATGTACATGCACATATACACACACAGAGACACACTTATATACCTAAATACTCTTATACATACATAAGTACATACACACACACACATACACATACATACATACATACATACTACATACATACATACATACATACATACATACATACATACATACATACATACATGCATGCATGCATGAACAAACTATTACTTTCTCAGATGCTGCACGGAATTTTGTCAGTGAACAGGTTGAGGTTTTAAAGCGACGAAAATATTTTGGCAAATTCAAATTTAAATGTTGAAGTGAATCTAACGGTTTTTGTGTTTTTAAATGGCCTATAAACACCTTCCACGCTGCAATTGTATATATATATATATATATATTATATATATATATATAAGGAAAACAAGACAAGGTAGAAAATGCTTATATAATTTGATCTTGAAGAACGTTTTAGTACCGGTTTTAGCCTTTGCGACTTTTTCAAGCGTGAAAAACAATTAAACTAAGGAAAAATGAAATGAAATATTCTTTAGAAATATTTCCATAGCTTACAAATGCAAGGGACATTTTCCTTTTTTCTGTCTGTCTCTGTCTCTCTCTTTTTTTTTTTTACTCTTGCGAGTTCTAGGTAGTTGGCAGCAGCTAGCAGTTTTATATGAGATTTTATCGTTGATTATTTAAGCAGCAGTAGTAGTAGAGAAAGGAGGTGGCGAAGAAGAAGTATGTATGTATGTCTATATGTATGTATGTATGTATGTATGTATGTATGTATGTATGTATGTATGTATGTATGTATGTATGAGCGCAGGAGCAATCTTAGAGATCTCTAGTTTCTGAAGTTGTGGAGTTTGGGAGCGTGTGTATTTGTGTGTATATTTGCGTGTGTGTTTGCGTATGTATGCGTGTGTGTGAGAGAGAGAGAGAGATAAGAAAGAAAGAAAGAAAGAAAGAAAAAAGAAAGAAAGAAAGAAAGAAAGAAGAAAGAAAAGAAAAAAGAAAGAAAGAAAAAAGAAAGAAAGAAAGAAAGAAAAAAGAAAGAAAGAAAGAAAGAAAAAAGAAAGAAAGAAAGAGAGAAGAGAGAGAGAGAGAGAGAGAGAGAGAGAGAAAAGGAGAAGGTAAAGAGAAGCTCTTTCAATTTGTCCCACAAAATTTCTCTCTTCCAAAAGCGTTTTTGGGTTACTCATTTTTGCTTCTTCAGTATTCAGTTCCCGAAGTGTTCTGTACAAATGTAAATATAAGGGTATATTGCACAGGTTCTGTTTGTGTGTTTACTTCGTCGTCATTCTTTATCTCGGCCATTTGAGTTTTATGTTCCTGGGTACATTGTATATGAAGCAAAGACAGAACACTCTCATGACTGGAACTGATGTTATGATCACTACTTTGATCATTGTGATCATAGATACACTCAATGGAGGCTGAACTGGTTTAAGCAACAACAGTGCTCGACTTACTAACGGCTACAATCTGTGTCCTCTGCACATTATTTACACTGTGATCAGCGAACACTTGACCGCGAATACTGTTACAGTCCGACTGATAGAATAAAAAATGCTGATCTGTCATTGAAGCCTTCCAATTTAAAATATTCTGTCTCGTAATTTTTCGTGCAGTTTCTTAATGAAGAAGCTCTATATAAAGTATTTGCAATAAGAATCTAATTTTGCAAACTGCTTATTTTCATCTTCTCGAAGAGTATCCAATATTAAGTGAGTACAAAGTGGCGATTTAGCAGAATTGTTGGCACGCCGGACGCAATGCTTGGCGTCATTTTGTCTGTCTTTATGTTCTGAGCTCAAATTCTGCCGAAGCCAACTTTGCTTTTCATCCTTTTGGAGTCGATAAAATAAGTACCAGTTGAACTCTGGGATCAATATAATCGACTTACACCCTCCCCCAAAATTACTGCCATTGTGCTAAAATTTCAAACCAGCACAGAGTGAGTATATATAATATAGACACCCGTAATCATTAGCATACATATATAGATGTACATATACATATACTGAGAATGCATAAACATAAGTAAACGTAAACATAGGCTGACATTTACATAGATATACACACATGCTAAAATACTCTTAAACTTTCAAAAATTGTAAAGATTAAGATGCAAAAGCTAAGTCTGAGTAAAATATAAGACGAAAATTTCCGATTTTGAATGAAAACAAGAAAGAGCAAAACATTGAATTTCAATAATTTTCTCTCGGTGGCATTTTTGTTCTGTGCCTGAAACATATTATTTTTTTGAAGTTATATTATAAACTGTGAGACAGCGTATATGTCGTTCATTGTCTGGCATTCTATTCACTTGAAGATATTTCCCTCTCAGTCACATATTTTCAACTTCTATTGTTGCTAGCAATCTCATTTAGTCATCACTAACTATGACAGTCAAAATCCCCAGCTGTTCTCTCACAATATCGATCAATGAATTCATGCACATCTTTCGTGATTGCCATAGAAAGAAATGACTATCATGGAAATTATTCAAAATGTTTCATTATAAATATCAACATAAAACCAGTCCCCACAGACTTGAGCATTAACTCACCAACGTATTTTAAAGTTATGTTGTAGTAGCAAACCGAATCAAGCCTGAAGTGCAATAACAAATGCCCTGCCAATATGATATATTATTGCACATATCCTAGTTTTCTTTTTATGCAATTGTCATAATGAAGTGTTTCATTTATATTTAGTATTACTATGTTACTACAAGTAGTAACGTGGGAGAAACGGTACATCAGCGAACTAAATAATTTAGTTCCTTTATGGACGTTTAAAATCTAAAGACAACAAACAAGGGGAATACTTTCAACAATATCCGTTGATGCACATTAGAGTGGACCTGTTATGAAAAGCAACTGATGAAATCAATATGCATGTTTCTATAGAATTAGAACTCCTTAGTAAAATATATTCTACTCAGCAGAAGTGATTAGCATACATAAAAATAAAGGCAATATAGAAACGCAGATTATGAGTGTATACGATATACTTGCTAATTAATATCCCTGAGAAGTGTTCTGTATTTAATTTCCCTAAAGTAAATTGGTCAAACGCTACTTTATGTGTATTGAGTATGTTTAGCGCATATAACTTTCACTCAGTCATATTGTTGACATCCATTGTTACACTCTGCCATATTGTTGACATAACAAATGTCCTTTATTTTTCAATATATATTGATCAAATCTGAATACAATATACTTCTCTAAGGAGGTTCAATACGATCTAAAAACATGTCTATTGCTTTTACCGTTTGTCTTTAAAGTTGAAATCTCTCTAATTTCCATTGTCTTCCATTATTCCAAATTTGAATTTGTTGATTTATCGCGTTATCTCCCTTGCTTATTTTTTCTGATTTTAAACACTGATTGTATGAATAATCTTAGTTTGTAAAACCTGGAGTACGGTCGATATGTTATCTATAGTGCAGAAATCTAGACTTCCAAACAACATGAGGAGAGCCTCTTTCAAGCAACTGTTATCTCTGTTCTGTTGTATGACTGCTCAGCATAGACCCAAACCTCAAAATTGGAAAGAAAAATTGATGGAACCTACACTCGCATACTAAGAGTGGCTTTAAGAGGAAAGGAGATAAAACCTATAAAATCAGTTGATCGAATTTTTCGACAATCGAGTGAATAGAAAATAAAGTAGATTTGGTCTTTAAAACCAACTGATAAAAGCCATGGAATGTTTTTTTTTTATGTTATGAGATCACAGCGTAGCATATTCGACTCAATTGGCAAGAAGCGTGATCGATATAATATAGAAATGGAAGGAATGAAAGTGAAGCTGATTATGAATATCAGCATTTGTTAATTTTAATTTGCTCCAGCAATTTGATTGCATATGTGGGTTAGTATATAGGTATATTTGTTTATTTTTGTATAGGTATTAGTTTGTACGTTGGTTTGGTTTTGTTTGTGTGTGTTTGTTGGTGTGTACCTGCACACGTGTATTCATGTGTTTGAATGTGTGTATGTATGTGTTTGCCTGTATACATGTGTGTATGTGTGTGTGTGTGTGTGCATGAATGCGTTTCAATATCTACTGTCTACATGCAATGGAACAAAAGTTCACATGGCATGAAATACAAACCTGCTAGAAAACCAGAATTCTCTCACTGTTCTCGACAATGGAAGTTATAAATAAATTGGCTTGCATGAAGATCATTTCTAAAGTAGAACTGGGAACACAGCTGAAGTGATCAAGGTGTGATAATATAATGCAACAATGCTTCATATGCCAATCGGAACATTTACTCTGAGTTTGTTGGGGTTTTTTCCTTTTCAAAAAAATCAATGGCCCACAATGCAATCGATGTGTTGGTCCCTTTTCTCCTGACTATGCATTCTTTTGCATATATTTGGGATATCGGTTCAGAAGTTTGATTCAATCAGACAATTGAAACAAAAGATCCTCTAGATCTAAGAAGCCATCAGGAGTATTTTTATTTTATTTTATGTATCAACAGAAATATTATCATTGTTGCAAGAGTGGGAAAATATCAAGACCATTTTTAAGATTTCCATACAATCTAGTAAACAATAGAAGATGCTTACGAACCAACGATGTAACCTCTATTCATCACTCTGTCTGATAGAAATAGCAGCTAGGCCCCTCACAAATTTTACCTCAAATTTCTTAAAAAGGAAAGTAAATATTTTATTACGTAGTTCTGCATACACTGTTACAACAACCAAAAATGAGTCGAGCATGTCTGAGTTTCCTTAGTCTGAAACTAAACGAAAACAGCAACAGGAATGAGCTCAAGAGTTAAAACTCCTGCAAATCACACTTTACTGTCTTGGAAAAGGAAGGACACATTCATACCTTAGAATCTTAAAAAGTAAAGGATATGTTTAATATCCGCGGTATAGCAATAGAGGAACGAAAATACGATCACAATCGGATTAGGTTTGAGTGAATGAGAAGGGGGCGTACGTTTTGCCATAAACTGTCTGGAAAACAGTACAGTATCGCTATATGTCGGAAAAATCCAACTTCTAGAAGCAACACACACACAGACAGCTCTCAAATAAATATGGGTAGATATAAATTACGTGACCTGGACAAGGCAGTTTGGGTAGAATTCCATAGTTCCCATATGCAACCAGAAACTCATCTTCTACCCAACATTTTTAGGGAGAAGGAGCTGCCCTGTTAAGATAATGAGAGCTCCTCCTGGACTGAACATCTGGTGGCCGAACGGAGAGGAATTTTAGGGATGGTCTCTCTCCAGATCAAACAGGAGAATGTGAAAAGGATCCCAAACTTTATCCATCTGCCTAATTGAGTGTTACTGTTGAGGGTAGAAGGCTGAGATGCCAATTGTGTGGTGCTGAAATTCACTTAAAAACCTTTTTGCCCTTAACAAAAAACAGGGATGTGGAGGCCCCTTACTAATGCCAATATCACAGTCCCAACAATGAAAGCAGTGTACAACACTGGCAGCAGAACCAATACGAACAACTGTAGTAATAGAAGCAACAGCGAAAACACAAATGATTGCAGATGCATCTGCACCAACAACAGTAGCAGTACCAACACCAACAACTGCAGCATAACGAAGAACAGCAAAACTAACAACAGAATCAAAATCCGCCAGCCAGAAAAATGTCTATCTTAACTTCTTTTACTTTCCTTCCCGTCTCTTCTTTCAAACAGAACCACACACTTGAACTCACACACGAAATCGTACTCCCAGCCTCACTAGCAGCGGATCTTTCTGACGTGGAAATCTTAACTTGCGATGAACAGAGAAAACGACAATCAAAAACTAATGAAAAGTTGATGCCATTTAACGCAGAAAAGGAAAGGATTGAAACAGAGTGAGAGGTCTTCGAGACCGGTACTTTCAAGGTGCCACAAATTTGAAAATAATAAGGATGGGCATAGAGATATATAAAATAATGAGGGGTAATTTTCCTAATGTTGTGTGATGCCCCAGCGCAAGGGCATAATAACCAAATCTCCCTAAAATTCCACCTTAATGTCATAAGAAGTGATAAATGTAGTAACTGATGTACAAATAGGCAGTACCGTCACATCTGCTACTGGAGCTAAAACACACTAAGAACAACATTATTTGATCGTAATAATTATAGAAATTAATTCACTTACAAACAGCTGCAAACTCTTTATTTTTATGTGTGTAATTTATAAACATTGTAGCTACTAATTTTTTGCTTGTTCATCTAATTGTATTTATGAGGCGGCCATAGATGTAAGTTAGGTTCAGCAGAGGTCTTGAGCGAAATAAAATTGCTAATTAAATGCAGAGGACAGAGAATTAATTTGTGTTAGGTATTGCTACAATATAGTTATACCTGTATTTCAGCTCAATGTAGCCTTTTAGTACACATATTAAAATAAGCATTAATATTAATTCATGTTGCTATGACTATATTCCACTCATTTGGATAGACTGGTCTACATTCTTGTATACTTAACGATCATTAATACTTAGAGGCCGGTAAGATTTGTTATGTACATAAAATGCTGTTGATGAAATATTCATATTAGAAGTATGATAGTGTCCTGGTGCATATACTTCGTGGAGGGTGATTTATCAGCTAGTAAGTGTGCTAAGTATCAAGTTTGATGGGGCTAAAGTAACAATAACAGGGAGAGAGAGAGAGAGAGAGACAAGGCGAAAGTAACAGCTATTGCTTGTTTGTGGAACATGTATTTGAATAAAAATATATTATTAATAAACGAGAGTAGATGAAAATAGGAAATAAAATCAAAGAAAATAAAGGCTATTGTGTCGCAAGACAAAAGGGTGGCAAAGAGCATGATATGTATAAATTATTAAACAATGCATTTACAAGGAAACAATATCGATAAAACTTGGTGGCTATATAGCTACCAAACCATCAATCTAATCTATTTGGCGTTAACATCCGACTCTCTCTCTCTCTTTCTTTTTCTCTCCCTTTCTCTCCCTATATACATACGTACATACATACATACATATATATATACATATATATATATATATATATATATATATATATATATATATATATATATATATATGAGAGAGAGGTGTTTGTGAATATGTTAGCGAGCAAAAAGGGCGGAAATAGATTAGAAAGAGGTTTAGACCTTAGTCAGGCAATCTCATATATACCGACGTCGATGAAATGTGGATGTACAGCTTGCAATCAGCTTATCATATCTAAGATTTGGTATGTTTCTTTTCGTTTTCTTCACTTACTGTCACTTTCTGTAGACGTATGTATGTATGTATGTATGTATGTATGTATGTATGAATGTATGTATAGGTAGGTAGATAGATAGATAGACAGTTAGATAGACAAATAGATAAATAGATAGATAGATAGATATATAGATAGATAGACAGTTAGATAGACAGACAGACAGACAGATAGATAGATAGATAGATAGATAGATAGATAGATAGATAGATAGATAGATAGATAGATAGATAGATAGATAGATAGATAGACAGACAGACAGATATTAGTCTTTGTTTTTATTCAGTTAAAATTTTTAAAATTATATTAATCTGATGGGTTACTCTAAAGTTTTGTAGGTACAAACTTGTTATTCTTAAAGAGTAGTTGACAGCGACTTCGAAGTTTCTGGCAGCTAAGCCGTCGTTGGACAGCTTATCTGTCTATCTAAAAATAGATAGATAGACAAATAGATAGATAGATAGATAGATAGATAGATAGATAGATAGATAGATAGATAGATAGATAGATTTGAGTTTGTGTATGTGTGAGTGTTTGTGGCAGGGTATGTGCAATTTTTTCCTTTATTTTGTTCAACGGAAACACAAAGGAACTTAATATCAAACAAAATCATAGTTCAGGATTAAAAATATACTTGCTGCTTCCACGCATACTTGTGTGTGTACGTGCTTGTGTGTTAGAATAAAAGTAAGTTGATGTTCGAGTTGAATCTTTTTTATTAATGATTATTCATCTTTCTCTATTAGGCCTTCAGATCTACATTGGAACCATAATATTATCAAATCCTTTAATATTCTAAAACTTTCTCAGCCTCTGCTTCTCAAGGAAATCTCGATAGTGGTGCAGTAAGTAGCTTTAAAGTAAGCAACAAGAGATCGTAAGAAACCTGTAATGTGTGTGTGTGTGTGTGTGTGTGTGTGTGTGTGTGTGTGTGTGCGTGTGCGCTATGTGTGTCTGTCTTTCTCTGTGTGTGTGTGTGAATGAACAAACGAGGGAGCATTCAACACAGTTACAATTGTGTTTGTGTGTGTATAGTATATAAACACATATATGTATATACTTATACACAAATAAACATACATATACACACACGCACACATGCACGCAGACACACAGACACATATTTTTAATCATCATCATCATCATCACCATAATCGTCATCATCATTTAATGCCTGTTTTCCATGCTGGCATGGGTTGGACGGCTTGACAGGAACTGGCAAGGTCAGGGGCCGCACCAGATTCCATAGGTCTGTTTTGGCTTAGTTTCTACAGCTGGAGGTCCTTCCCAATGCCAACCACTTTACAGAGTGTACTGAATGATTTTTATGTGGCAGCAGCACCAACACCAATACTTTTAACGTGGCACTTTGGTTTTAAGATCTCAATTCTGTTGTGACAGGCGAGTCTTCTTGAGTACAGCAGCACCCCACATACCCAGTAGGTCTTCCACACCCCTGTGATCTCCTTCATAAAGCTCAGCGTCTAGATATAGGCCTTTAATACTTCGTTCCATGTCTTCCTCGGTCTTCCTCCGGCACAACTTCCCTTCACTTTAAGTGATCGGCATTTTTTATGCAACTGTTCTCATCCATCTGAATCACATGATCAAACCAGCGCAGTCCTCTTATCCCTAACTTTTCTCTCAATTCTCTCTCGCACATGTACACTGTCATTGCACATCCAGCGGAGCGTACCAACTTCGTTCCTCTCAATTATTTGCATATCCTCTGCATTCGGGACTCCTATCTCACTGTCATGTAGCATTGCTGTTCGTACATATGCATCATACAATCTTCCTTTCATCCAGGAAACAGAGTAAAAGCTCTCTGAAGTTTCTCCTATTCTCATTCTAACAACTACACTTTCTCTACTAACTCCTCCACTGCTAATTTGGTCACCTAGGTAACAGAAATTATCTTACAACTTCCAGAGAGCCTCCGGGACACTTGAGGAAATCTTATGACTCCTGTACATCTTCCACCACATACAATCAGTATTTTCTCTGATAGCCTTTCTACTATTCAACTGTACCTCTTGTGTGTCCGAATGTAATTTCTGCCTATATCTTTCCTACAAATCGACCTCAAGTGTGACGGCTCCTGTCTGATTTCTTGCTTTCTAGAACCTTAGTCTTTGCCAAGTTAACTTTAAGACCTTTTGATTCCGGGTTTTCTTTTCACACCTGGAATTTATTTTCTAATTCTGTTATAGATTCTGCAATGAGATTAGGCCTTTATGAATAATCTGATTAACTATACGAGTGACTAACCTGTATCCCATTCTACCAAATATTTTAAGCATCTCAGTATTGGCACCTGATGGACCAGAGACCTTCCTTGTCTTCATATCTTCAGTTACCTTATCTATAACACTGCTAGTAGCCTTTCAAAGTAGGCCTTCCACGCCTCTTTCTTTTCAGAATCACTAAGAGCAAGCATACCGTAACTGCCCTGGCACACTTCTTCTCTACTACATATTGATTCTCTCTGACACACAGCCTGGAAATCCCGAACACCTCAAGTCTCTGATCTTCACGCTGTAAGACAGGGAAATCTCTTCCTAGCTATATATACCTGACGCCTAGCTTCTCTTTTGGCAATCTGACATGTTTCTTTGCTACCCTCACTCTTCCAATTTTTCCAAGCCCGTCTCTTCTTTTTTATAGTCCTGACGATCCCATTGTTTCACTACCATGTCACCCTGTATATACACAGAAGACGTGTGACTTAGTGGTAAGAAGCTTGTTTTCCAACCACATTGTTCCAAATTCAGTCGCGTTGTGTAGCACTTTTGGGGCAAGTGTCTTCTACCGTAGCCTCAGACCGACTAAAGCTTTGTGAGTAGGTTTGGTAGACGGAAATTAAAAGAAGCCCGTTGCATTTATGTGTGTGTATGTAAAAGTGTGTGTTCCCCACTACCACTTCACAACTGGTGTTCGTGTGTTTACCAAACATACATTCATACAAAAACATGACTCTTTCTACACATAGCCATGGCATAAACCCACACTCATACCCATACGCAGAAGGCTCAGGCAACACACATGACAGTACAGCTACAATTCAATGAAAATACATACGCATACAATCACAGCAACAATGTCGGTTATGCTCCACATTTGTATGCATACATTTAAATGGTATACTCCAATGCACATAGACACACGTTACTAATACTTAAAATAACAGAAAATAAACATACTTAAAAAACACGTACACGGATACACGCACACACATGCACACACACTTGTCTTGACTATACATTCACACATACTAGCTCATCTATATAGCGGAATTAGACACAAAATAAAGGATCTTTCATACTTCCTTAAATTAGCAAGTAAAACACACAAAGGATTAAAAAGAAAACGGAAGCAAATACTACAGAAATATAGTATTCCTGTAGTATATACAGAAATATACAACAGAAATACATAGTATATAGATTCTGCAACGAAGGTTAGGTCACTCACTAGAGATTACGCCTTTATGAATAATCTGATTGACTGTACGAGTGATTAGACTGTAAACTATTCTACCAAATATTTTAAGCATCTCAGTATTGACACCTGATGGACCAGAGGCCTTCCTTGTCTTCATATGTGAGATGATTTTTAAAAGAAATGGTCTTCTCTTCGACGCAAGAGTAATAAAGCGTTACGAATATGACACTAACGTTGCACAGTCTTAAGAAGTTGAATGTACAAAATGAGTGCCACATCGGAACAATAGTGAATAAAAACAGTTCAAATAATAATCTAGATGCTACAAACATAAGCTGGAAAATACCAGAAAATCTTAAAGTTTGAAACTTTTGATTAAGATATTTAAAATGTTCGCAACCAGGGAAAACTATTTTAATCTCCAAAATTTAAGGAATAACAAAATTATCCGAAAATAGTGACCTATAACTTCCTTTACTTTTGAGAAAATGACACTGTGTTGCATTAAACAAAATCCCCAAGTCCCAAAACATTTAAATACACCAGTCTCTGCAACTAGAAATGATTATACTTATAATGCAAAAAATATATAATAAAGTATTCAAAGAAATCTAACACAAATAGCTGCGAACCATGTGCTAAACAAAAGGCAACATTTACAAGAAGAAGCTGGAGGGAATAGAGGTGGAGAACAAACAATTGATTCTATTAAAGAATTTTAAAAGAAATAAACTAAAATTTTGATACAAAATATCATGGTAAGAAAACTTTGATTATAGCAAGAAAACTTTCATTATGGACAACAATACTACGCAGAAGATAAAGAAAAAACTGTCATTGAACGAAAATTAAATGAGTCAAGGCTGAAGCCAAAATATTTTATATAATTTTACAAGACGACAACTTTCCTAATAGAAACTTACAAAAACGTTAAATGTAGCAGAAATCATATTATTTCAGGCTGTCCAGTCTTAGCCAAAAGGGTAAATATCTACAACTTTGAAAGTCTTGAAACTTTTACAGACTGGAAATTATGCCAGTATTATTAAATAGTACGGAGAAAAAGTTATACATCTTATATTTCAAAATACCACAGAGAATAACAAATGTTTATATTCTGGATCATTCTAATTCACTTTTGTTGAAACATTTAGGCAACATAGTTGTCATCTAATCAATGCATCATTTCCAACAAACGGTAATATTATGCCTTAAAAAGAAAACAGAGAAATTATCCAAATATAAAATTCAGAAAAAGAGAGATAACCAAAGTGCTAGAATTGAAAACAAAATAATACACTTTAGGATGTCGTTTTGTTAATAACAATGCGACTAATGTTTACATTTGAAAACAATGAGACACAAAAAGTTGATTTCCATACTTATAATGGTTATTAGATGTAGTCGTTTTGAAGTTTTGATTCTATATTTGTTGCACTAAATAGAATAAGAAGCTTACAGCTATAGAACTCACTACTGTTGTCAACTCCTGAGATAAAATATGTTCCAGTCGAGACAATACCATATTTTTTCGGACACGATACATACGGAATTACATTTCTCAATTTGTCGATAATTTTTAAACAGCTGGGTATGGTTTAAGAAGGCATTTTATTATAACTTGCATATCAAGTGATCGTATAGATGATGGTCTTGTTTCATTTCATCTGGTTGTTTGTTAGAAATATGGCTTCGTAGATTACGTTCTGAAAAAGTAAAAGAATTATGAAATGTGCTCAACGAGAAGGATATACTTTATCTTAAAAAACGATTCTAACTTGGCATTTTATATTATTCGAATAAAGATATATTTCCAGCAATAGATTCGGATAGCTTTCTTGAAATAATAATGATTTATATAGCTACCTTTATTAACGAAACTGAAACATTGTTAAAATAGTAAACACAATAAGAAAGCAAAAACAGATCTTAATTGTTGAATTATGTGAAACAGTTGGATAATCACTGATGAACATAAGAAGCTGCAAAGATATTACTATTTAACAGTGTCGATTCTTGAGGGCAAATGCGTAAATTGCAAGGTCGGTAATAGAATTATAGTAGTAGAAGGTATAACATTTCTCTCTCTCTCATTCTCTCTCTCTCTCTCTCTCCTCTCTCTCTCTCTCTCACACACACACACACACACATACACACACATACTCACACACACATGCTCGCGCGCTCTCTCTCTCCCACACCCACCCACCCACATGCACTCTCTCTCTCCCTCTCTCTGACGTTAAAACGCGGAGAATTTAAAATTTGTCTATTAATCTTTCGTTACACACTGCAGAATGTTTAAATTTGCAATCATGTTAAATGAATGATGAAATATCAGAAGAAATTGCTGAGGTAGAGACAGAGACAGAGCAAAGGAAAGAAGAGAGAAGCAGGATTAATAAAGCAGTCTTCGCATTCTGACAGCTTTCATCTTTAAAAAGATGGGAGATGGAAAGAAAGAAAGAAAGAAAGGGCGGAGGAAAAGAGATAAAGAAAGTAAAGGGAACGAGAAAGAATAAACACGAAAAAGAGAATAAAAATAGTAGAGTCTCAGGTCAAAGTACCAAGCAGCATAGTGTAAGGTTGAGAAAAAGAACCCGAGGTGAAACTGTCGGAAAATCGAATGCTGTGTGATTTAGAGGAAGTAACAAAATTTCTGAAATTAGATATTATTAAAAAAATTTTTAAACATATTTTTTAAAATATATTTTCTCAAAATTTATTTACTAGCCATCTTCCTTCCTTAGCCTTTTTCGCCTCTCCACCCCTCTTTCTCTCTCGCTCTCGCTCTCTCCCTTTTCTCCCTTTCCTTCACTATTATTCATTCGTTGTCCAACCTCTACTTGCATTCACAAATTTCAATATAGATTCTATTTCGTTTTGGGATTTGGTTTGCAAGGTTCTTTATGTGAGTTCATGTGTTGAAGCATATTCTGTTGTGTCTGGGGAGATTCATTCTCTTTTAGTGCCTTGTGAAGGCGCATGGCTCAGTGGTTAGAGCGTCGAGCTTACAATCGTGAGATTGTGAGCTCGAATCCCGGACCGGACTGCGTGTTGTGTTCTTGAGCAAGACACTTTATTTCACGTTGCTTCAGTTCACTCAGCTGTAGAAATGAGTTGCGACGTCACGAGTGCCAAGCTGTATTGGCCCCTTTGCCTTTCCCTTGGATAACACTGGTGGCGAGGAGAGGGGAGGCCGGTATGCATGGGCGACTGCTGGTCTTCCATAAACAACCATGCCCGGATTTATGCATGGGAGGGTAACTTCCTAGGTGCAATCCCATGGTCAGTGTCGTGACCGAAGGGGGTCCCGGATCCCGGAATTTAATACACACACCGGTAAAATTTCCACTCATCTGCTTATTTATTTTTCTAAAATATTTTCATAGCGTCTTGCAACCCTTTCAATAGTTGTTGACGCTGTCCGTTAGCCAAGCTGCGTTCTTTTTGTTCGTGCGCATGTGTGTGTATGTATGTACGTATGTATGCATGCAGGCATGTATGTATGTATGTATGTATGTATGTATGCATGCATGTAACTGTGTGTATGCATGCATGTATGTATGTGTGCGTATGTACATCGGTTAGATAACATTATATATAAGGAAACCAGTAGTGCCTGTTCTAGATATAGAAGCAAAAGTTGGAATAGGATACAAAGACCTTGTGTCAAAGTAAACAGGGTGAACACGTGGTATACAACAGAAAAATATCAATGAGTGATGTTTGTAGAGGCCACAGGCCACGGAGAACTAGCTCGTAGATTTAGGAAAGCTCTGAAGGAGACCAAACTCAACATTAACATTGTTGAAAAGCCAGGGAACTGCATCAGATCACAACTATGTAGGAAGTACCCCTTCGAGAATACCATATGCACCAATGCTAACAGCATGGTATGGAGGATTAGCCCTGGCATTAACTGTAGAACTAGAAATGTAGTCTTCATAGTCTACATCATAGGATCCATAGAAAGTACTTGTAAAGATATGAACATGACATACATAGGTGAGACATCTAGAAGCATTGCGGTAAGACAATATGACAACACTCCATCCTCTAGCAAAATACCAAGGACCAACATGGTGACAACCTGGGTCAACTTGACACCTGCATTTTATCCAAGCATCCAAAGGATCCAACACTCAGACAAATACAAGAGTACGTCCTCATAAATGAAACATCCCCAGTACGAAATAGGTACTAAATATAGGTAGTAGATGTTCATAACCCCATACCCACAGTTTAAATTTATATACAAGTAGAATAGTTAGATGGCTGTTATCTAGATGTATGTACGTGTGTGTTTGTGTACACATCTTTATGTATATGCACATGTATATAGGCAAATGGATATGAAAGTAAACAGATAGACACACAAACGGATAGGTACATAGATAATATGAACAGACAAGCACACATACACACATACACACATACACAAATGAAGACTGAAACACATGACCATATACACACACACATTATACATATATATATATATATATATATATATATATATATATATATTATATATATATATATATATATATATATACATATATATCTGTGTCGAAGAGCGTAGGCTCGAAACATAAAATACTTTTTCTATTTCTATTCCTGAGCGCTATACTAATACATTTGTTTGTTTCTACTCCACCTGCTTTCGTCTTTCGTTTATTTTTGTAAACTTTCTCTTTTGTAAACATGCCCCAGCATGGCCACAGCTCATTAGCTGAAACTGGAAAAATCAAAATCAAATCAAAATCATATATATATATATATAGTCCACTGTATTATCTTCTATACGGTTTTGGTGGCAACATCTCGGAATTTTCTTACTTTTTGTTCATATATATGCATACATGTGTGTGTGTGTGTGAAAAACATAGTGAGAAAATTCTGAGATATTGCCACCTATACTGTATAGAAGAATACAGTGAACTTTCTCCCTCTCCTCCCACGCCCCTCATTCTTTACTAAACTAACACGCCAAATATATCATAACACCCACATAAATGTCTTAATATGTGTACATGCGAGTGAGTGTATATGTATGAACGTGTACTTGACTATGTATATATATATATATATATATATATATATATATATATATATATATATATATATATATATATATATATATAGTGAAGTATATTTGCCACCTAAATGTGGTGGAGCCATGGGAGACGATGCTATTGTTGTTTAGAGGAAGACACCTCCTCCATTTTCTGGGGCTATAAACAGCAGTAGCATTGTCCCCTTTGGGTCCGCCACATTTAGGTTACAAATATACTTCACGATTCCGTGCTGCTGCTACTGTCGCTCAGAAATTTACTATTGCTTATATATAATATATATATATATATATATATATATATATATATATAGAGAGAGAGAGAGAGAGAGAGGAGAGAGAGAGAGAGAGAGATGAGAGAGAGAGAGAGAAAGAGATATTTATAATAGTATCAAATACGATTATAATTAAAGGCACAGTCAGTATCATGTCTGTACACTGAAAATAGACGCTAATTCGTCGAACCGCTCTAAATCGTCACTTTTATAATACACACATGTTGAAAGTGAGGGAGTAGACTGACAGAGATTCATAAAATACGATAGAGAGATTCGGATTGATTAAATTCTGGATTAGTTAGATAATTCTTCCTCTATCAGCAAAGCATACTGAGCGAAATAAATGAGACATTTATACAGACCCACAAAAAAAAAAGAAAACGCAACGCTGCGATCACATACAAATACCACAGATATATACGCATCCAATTTCGTGGTCTACTTCAACACGTGTGTATTTGCTTAGAGTAGCACGGAAGTGCCTATACTGTCCGGAAGTGGATAGAAAGTATTCAAATATAATAATAAAGGATAAAATCAGTGGCCAGCATATGAATATATATATATATATATATATATATAGGGAGAGTTTACGAAAGAAACAAAAGACGAAGACAGGTGGTGTACAAAACAAACAGATGTATTAGTATAACGCTCAGGAATAGAAAACGTCTTTTACGTTTCGAGCCTACGCTCTTCTACAGAAAGGGACATATACATATATACTTGGGGTGCGTTCGCAAACGCACACACGTGTATATCTGCATATATATATATATATATATTCACATATATATATATATATGTATATACATACAGACTTGCATACATACATGCATACATATATATATATATATATATATATGTAGGCAGTCATCAAACAGTTTTTGTTCGTCTTGAGGCTGAAAGAGGCTCCTTATCTTTCCTGATGAGAAGATGGCATAATGCACCCTTTATTCCTTCGGAATTAAGAGTATGCCGTCTTCGAAACATGTGTCGAGAGTAAAGGAATTTTGTTAAAATCTTCGTTCGACTCCATTCTTTCATTTATATATATATATATATATATATATATATTTAAATATGTGTTAGATTTAATATTATATATAGTTTCCAGAGAATGTTTAATGGATACTATCAGTTTAGCGTCTGTAGATGTATGTTATACTTATATGATTTATCAATATTACATTATTTTCTCCGAAGCGATACGTCCATGATAAATAATTATACTGACAATCGTAAAAGTTTGTTGTGTTATATCCAATAAAATATCTTTCTTATTTGTTTCTTTCCTGATATGAATAGAATGGTGTTAAGTTGAAAATATCAACAGAATAAAGACGCGTCCACAAGAATTATGTTTGATGCCAAAAATATATATATATAAATAAAAAATAAAGGAACAAATGGAATAAAAAATTACCAGTTTGCATCTGTATGGTAACTATGTACTCCTATCCAGATTATGGAAAGAAAATTGGGGAGACGTGGTTATATTAAAATTTATATTTCTATCAATTATTGGCAAGTCCAAAAGAAATCGAAATGGCGTAATCTAGTAGTCCTGGCGATTGTTCTGGTGTGCTTTTATGTACCAAAAATCTAGATGAGGTTTTTTAACTCGTGGTAAATATCGCAATACTTGTGTTTTACCTTTTGGTATTAAGATTGCTTAAGGCGGCGAGCTGGCAGAAACGTTAGCACGTCGGGCGAAATGCTTAGCGGTATTTCGGCTGCCGTTACGTCGGGAGTTCAAATTCTGCCGAGGTCGACTTTGCCTTTCATCCTTTTGGGGTCGATAAATTAAGTACCAGTTACGCACTGGGATCGATATAATCGACTTAATCCGTTTGTCTGTCCTTGTTTGTCCTCTCTGTGTTTTAGCCCCTTGTGGGTAGTAAAGAAATAGGTATTAAGATTGCTTGGGTCGTTCTCTCTATATTTACTTATGTTTAAAGTGTTAGGCCAGTGTTGAACAGTAAATGCCTAAAACACATGAATGCGATCTTTTCGGTTTGAACGGCAGTTTTTTCTAGCGGTGTCATATGAAATTGTCACCCATAATTATGACCCTAGTATCGATCTATTACATTTCAATCTGTATTAGGTTTAGGGTTAGTTAGCGTTAGGGTTAGAGTGGGGGGAAGGGTATCCTTTTTTCTTCACAAATGTAAATAAAACCAATCTGTTTCTTAAACGAGGGACATATTCATACGGCACAGAATGTTTTTTACCTCAATAGACGCCAGTGATTGGTTGAAATTGCAGAAATTGAAGAAAAAAAACAACAAATATCTTACAAACTATAGAATCTTCTCAATAAAGCCAAAAGAAAATTATGTTTCATAAACACATTCTACCAGTATACGAAGTTTAAAATTTTTTAATTACCTAGAAATTATGTTAGAAACTGCCGTTCAAACCGAAAAGATCCCATGAATGCTAGTAACGAATGTTAATCATTATCAACTTATGCGACCAGATATTTGCTTGCTCGAGGAACAAACTTGCCACGTATTACCAAGTACAATAAACATCAAAATTTAATTTAACAAAATTAGAGAATGGACTTTCAAGTCAGCTTTGAAAAACCAAGGTTCGTAAGGGGGAAAGAAGTAATTAATTCTTAATATCAACTGAGGTAGCTCAATGTTGTAAACCTTGTGATATGTTGCGGACAAAATTAGGTACTAAAGTGATTTCAACCCTTATTTATCTTTTTCCCCTTTTCAACGACCCATTGAAAGATAGAGATTGTGTACCAATTTATTAAAAAAAGATTATAATACATATCGACTCGCCAAAATAAATTTCCCTTTTATGTTTTTTGAAGTGAGTAAATAGATGTCATCTCAATCGGTTATATCGTCTCCTTGTAATTAGTCACAGAAAATCAATATTTAATGATGATGTCTGTATTACCCTCCCTCATCGACAGTTACACATTTAGTTGAAATACACAGCAAATATAGAGAGTTGTAATTTCCATTTCAAACTGAATTTTATGTACAATTTATTCTTGTATACATCATTGGGGCTCCTCTGGCATTACAGCATGTCAACCAAGCTTGTTAAGTTCATAAAAACCCATACGATAAAATTACGTGCAGTGTGTAATATAAATTGATTTTGAAAGAGATTTGGTTTGAAATCTTAGTTTGAAACAAGTACTGTTACATTTAGGGAGAGTCACATTTGCCAATAATTACGCACAAATATTGACTAACATCACTTTAGTTAATTGGTTATAATTATCAAAATCATTCATCATATTTCATCAATACATCACTTTTATGTGATGATATGTAATAGTTACAAAATTTATCAATTATTCCATGACGGATTATGTAATAATTATAAGAAAGTCTCAGTTTGTTCTATGCAACAAAAGAATTATTAGTCGCAAACAAACGCATTTACTGTCTGCGAAATATACGTAAATTATTTGCTTATATATTCATATGTAGTACTTATATTTCTAAGTATAATCAAATTAGCGTCAGCAGGAATGTGTTAAGAACTTAGCTTCACACCCATCATTTCCGAGTTCGATCCCATTGCTCATTAGTTTAGATATTGACTTATACAGACTTCTACCATTTTAATTCACAAGCTGTTACCTATATCTTGCGAATGAAATTTGGTAAGCGAAAACTCTGTAGAATCTCGTCATATATATTATATTAACGTCTGTATATTCATTTATTCTTTTATTCTTTTACTTGTTTCGGTCATTTGATAGCGGCCATGCTGGAGCACCACCTTTAGTCGAACAAATCGACCCCAGGTCTTATTGTTTGTAAGCCCAGTACTTATTCTTTGGGTCCCTTTTTCCGAAGCGCTAGATTACGGGGATGTAAACACACCAACATCGGTTGTCAAACGATGCTGGGGGAACAAACACAGGCACATAAAATACACACACACACACACACACACATATATATATATATATATATATATATATATATACGATGAACTTCTTTCAGTTTCCGTCTGCCAAATCCACTCACAAGGCTTTGGTCAGCCCGTGACTACAGTATAAAACACTTGTCCAATGTGCCACAGAGTGGGACTGAACCCGGAACCCTGAGGTTGGAAAACAAGCCTCTTACCACACATCCACTCCTGCGGCTATATATATAATACACCTACTTGTTGTTCTACACCTGCCTCCGTCTTTTGTTTTTTTGGGGGAAATTTAAACTATATAAAGATATATATAGTTGTGTGTGTGTGTGTGTGTGTGTGTGTGTGTGTGTGTTGGCGCCTTAGAAACCGGTAAAAAATTGCTGTTCGCAAATTTCGACATGCCAAGATACCACATCATTAGTAATGTTAAAATCCACCTCACCTGTGACATCTCTAATATCAGAACCGATTTAATTTTTACTGAAAGGGAAAGAGGGAAAGATTCATTTATATATCCACCAGGAAAGGAAAATCAAAATCAATATTTCTATTTTGGAAGGCGATCAGCTGGCAGAATAGTTTGCACGCTGGTAAAATGCTTAGCAGCCTTTCATCTGTCTTTACGTTACGAGTTCAAATTTCGCCAAGGTCGGCTTCACTTCTCAGGAGGCTAAAATAAAATATGTACCACTTAAACAACCAATATTTTTATTTCGACTTATATATAATACAAGTCGAAATAAAAATATTGGTTTTTCAAGTGGTACAAATGACTTAACTTTCTCACAATACTTCGAATCTGAAATCAAAATGACATCAACGTAAGTGAAACATCAATATTCTTACACTTAACTAGAATTTCTAATACCTTGTTTAAAACGAGAATGTAAATTCTAGTTAAGGGATCGAATGTAGTTAGGCTGGAAATAATGAAATGAGTATCTAATGAGAAATTAATTTAACCCTAATAACAGGCAGTATTCGAAGTAAACTTAGTGTAAAAGAATTATATTTAATAGGCATCAATTCAAGTATGCTACATCAATTTTAATGAATATGGAATACAAATTAATAACATTGGTTGTTTAGGAGCTTTCTGCTACAAGAGATGTAGAGTCTTATAAATGAAACCAATTAACGTTAACCGAATCAATACATGCAATGAAATTAGTAAATTAATTATTCTTAATTATCTAACCGATTTACTAAACAGATAGTCGTAGTTCTATTAAGCTCACTTTTGTTAACCACTAACGGAATAACAGTAGAATTACTTGTGATTGGCTCCTGTTTTATTGAGTTATACCATTGTATCAAATTAATATGTGATGTTGTCAAGTCATATATTTTTTTCTTGTTTCTTGAAAACAAATGAGTGAATAGTTTGATATCATGCTAGACTAATTAATATGATAATATCGTAATGATTAGACTAATCAATATGTTTATAAATTTCGTGAATTCGATGATGATTGGTGAGCAGATACACTACTCATTGGTAAGGTTAATTTTTTTATAAACCGAGCAAATCTATATCTAACCGAATTAATATTTCTCAATGTTGCTTGGCCTGAGAGAACAGTAACCCAAATATCACTTTGTCTGCAGGAAACTGCAATTAAAAATAGTGTCGGTATTTGGAAATGCAATGTAGAAGCTTTTGTGCGAGGAACAAAATTTAGAACGGACATTCTATCGAAAGACTGCTTGTTTACACCATAAGCGTTTATATCTGTTGCTTATTCAGCAAATTACTTCGAGTTTTTTTCTTGCTTCGATTTTCAAGTATCATGGTAAGTGATTCCTCAAGTGATGGTTTAAAATTCACACACTTTATTAATGGTAATAAGGGAAATAGATATTGGACTTGGATAAGATACAGATACTTCAGCGTCATCTGTATCCACAAATAATCTAAATGATTCTAACTGGAATTTATGTCGGATTCGTCGAGTAAGCGTAAAGTGTTTACGTAGTTGATAATTGCATCAATGCTTTTGCCAGTTATATCGGCCTTACAAAATCTTTGAACCTAGGAGCAAAGCCCGCTGAGTATTTTCTTCAACTTTTTCCTGAAGAAATGTTTGTCATGATTGGCGATATGCGAACAAGGACAACGGGGCGAAGCCAACTTCAATATATAAACAGAAAAGATAAAGCTATACATTGGAATGATTTTCTGATGGAAGTTGTGCAGCTTCCAGTTTACAGAGATACTGTAATCAGTTCTGTGACAGAAAATCAATGTTCAAGAATCGATATCTTGTAAATAAGTGTGAAAACACCTTTTTGCAATCAACTCACTTGAGCAGGTATAAATCACCAACAATTATTACATCCTATCATCAAATTTTATCTAGATCCATGCAATAAATACAGTTATGATTTTTATACTGGACTCACAGCATTTTCACCAGAATATTGCAGTGATTATTAAGACGGCGAGCTGACAGAATCGTTAGCTCACCGGGCTAAATGCTTAGCGGCATTTCGTCCGTCTTTACGTTCTGGGTTCAAATTTCGCTGAGGTCAATAAAGTAAGTACCAGTCGAGCGTTGGAGTCGATTTAATCGACTTAACTCCTCCTCCAAAATTGCTGGCCTTGTGGTTATAAATATTTCGGGCTGCCAAGCTTTTGTCGACCCTTCAACACAGAGAACTAAATTCTAGGCAGTACTTCTGTCAGTATTATTTCACTTTCACACAAAGGTTTCTGAATCTTCGTAAAAACTTTAGCTTTTTTTTTTTTGTTTCGCTGTTCATTGTCTCTCATGCAAGCTTCACATTTTATCCTCTCACCTTGCCACACATTTCCAAAGCTAAATATTACTGCTTTCCTAGTTTGCTTCGTACTTTCTCACTAGGACAGGCCATATCAAATAATCTTTTTGAGGTCATTCACAAAAGTTATATTTAGTGTGTTAGTAGTAGTAGTTTTACACAGTTTATTTTCGTCAGTCACATATGCAATTGCTATCTTTCACAAATTCAGACCTATAACTATTTTTTAATCAATCCTCCTTACTTTCCTAAAACTACTTCAATGCGTTTTTATGCCTTCTAACGTATTTTACATTCACATGGCAAATTACGAAATTCTTTCCTGATTTTCTTTCAAAGCTTACACATATTTGATAGAATTTCATTCAGGTCACTTTCTCCCCTACTCATGCATCTACTGTCTGTGCCTTTGTGTGTTTAGGATGAAACAACTTTTCCAAATACCCTTGTTACAAAACATTTATGATATTCCTTTATCTTTACTCTCAATGTCTTAATTCTGTAAAGTGCTATCGTTATTATACTTAAGTTTCAGTTCCTCATAGCTTTCTAAAGATTCCAATCAATTTCCATCTATGTGCCATCCATTTATTTTGATCACTTAATCATTAAAAGTCATCTCTCCTTTGTCACTGAGCATTGCATCTTACCTGATATGCAGTATTATCTCCAATGTACACAGCCATATATATCATATCATTCTAACTTTTATTTTCTGGTAAGCAGATTTCATAATCGTGAGAACTTTCCATTCAAATTTTCTTCTAATGAATACTATTACATAATTGATTCTTAAGTTGAACCAGATATTTTCTCTTGAAATTCCCATAATGATTCCATCTACAAGGATTCCTGAATGGAACCAAATTCACCACCTACCGATCTGTTGGGTTTAATTTGTAGTTTAGGGTTTTCACTAAAATATAGACAAATATATTTCACCAGAGTTTTCATTTAGGACTTAATTTCATCTAGATTTCCTTAGATAGGTTTTTCACCCTGCGCTAGATAAAACGGCCTTAGAATTCATTGAAAATACTTTCAGATGCACCATTTGTCTTACTACAACTACTGCTACTACAACTACTACTACTACTACTACTACTAATAATAATAATAATAATAATAATAATAATAATAATAATAATAATAATAATAATACCGTAATGGGATGGCAGAATGTTATGTGCCTTATGGAATTTAGTAACATCCTTTTTCTAACTTCAAATCCCGTTAGATCGACTTACGTTTTCTTCACTCCAGGCTCGATATAAATACCAGTCATTTATTGGGTTTGTTAGTGGACAGGTACTCCACCAATATTCACAGTTCCTTAAAATAATTCTGCCACGAAGAAAATCCTTTTTCTAAATAGCGCTTATGGAAAACTTTGGCCCCCATTTTTGAAAAATACTCTGTTTGTGTCGTACATGCACTACAACAGTGACCACCAACGTAGGCACCAAAGAAGGAATTCTCTTACATATATGTGAAATGTTTTGGCCATGATTTAAATATAATAAACAATTGACAACAGGATATAAATACTAGGAACCATAGTCAATAATTGTTGTTCTCAGATTTTAAGATTCTCAACGCTGCATTTGGGTCATGTTGCCCACCATCTATTTATTAATACTAAACATTTAAAACAAAATTATTAAATTTAGTATCAGCCAGCGTTAGCATAGTTCTTTAATGTGTCAGACTTGACAATGCAGATAGATTTAGTAAGTTTTTCCATTGTTAATGTTAATATAGTCTTTATTATTATTTTGTTAGTAAATGTCTATTTACAATTTTCATTTCAAGTACATTATTTTGTAGTCTCAACTTCTCTTGTACAACGTTTAACCTTTATCAGAATGCAGCCTGGTAGCATTGCTTCAAGCATAATTCAGTATTATTATTACTGAAGTTGACTTCGTAGTAAATATATGGTTCTAGCAGGAAATTGACTGCACTGATCAAACAGTGGCCACCTTCTAAACGATAACTGATCGATAAAGGGATAATTGAAATCTGGCTAACTTTATTGCTTTCAGAATATATTGAATAGGAATCTTAGTAAACGCCACACCAGAAAATAGAGAATTTTTGTATATTGAACCTGTTACTAATGATGATATTTCGAATGAGATAGGTATGGAGAAAGTTGTCTTAATTAGTAAATTATTGCGTTATATGATAACTAATTATAAATATATAAGGCACATCGAAACAACATTGATATAAGCTCAGCGATTCTATACAATTCTTCACATATCGCAGCACTTTATTTTAGTCTCTACTTCAATGTTTTTCAGTCAAAATCGCAGTCAACGGATTCGTTAACAATTCCCCAGAAGTCAATATTATTAGTATTTCACTGCTACATAATTGGCTTCAAATTTTAGCAAAAGGCCAACAATTTCGAGGGTGGAGATAAGTCGACTACATCTATCCCAGTACTCAACTAATACTTATTTCACCGACCCGGAAAGGAATGAAAGGTAAATTAGACCGTGTGGACATTTGAACTCAGAGCGTAAATTCTAAAGAAATGCCGCTAAACATTTTGTCATTTTGTACGACGTAGTAATGATTATGCCTGCTCCCCGCCTTCACTACTACATTACTAATATAGAGACTTTTCGCTGCATGTCTGAAATGAAAACATTAACATCATGATTTCTGGAATCATTAGAACTATTTAGTTGTAATACTGATGGTCGAAAAAATCTAGCTTATGGATTTAAAATCTGTTACAAAGCTGTTAACTTCCAAGGAGAATATTTTATATTTTCGTTTCTTCTGCTCGTAGCGATCAGATGCCATATTCTTCTGAAATGTTTCCTGCAACACACACACACACTCAGATGCGTTAATACGTATATATATATATATATATATATATATATATATATATATATATATATATATATATATATGGGTATGTATGCGTATGTACGTCCAATTGAGATACTGCAGAATTCAAATTTACGTGACTTATGTATAAACATATTCTACAGTTGATATAAAACGGTAAATGTTACCCTTCCCTTTAAAAGTATCAACTGAACCCACCAGGCGAGATTCCCTCAAAATTCAAAAGAGCCTAGAGCAAGAGTTCCTCAGTTATCCAGGGATCACATCTTAGCGCTCTGGGCTCCAAGCTGATCCGATGCATAGGCTCCAGCTATTGGTAATTTTTCAAAATTCTTTTACTTATCAATTTCTTACAATTCATTCGTTTTTCACAGTACACTAATCATGTTTTTGCATTATTCTTCAATCGCTCAAAGAGCTGAAAACATTAAGATCTTAATTTCATAAGTTCCAACGCTTTTCATGTAATTTTTGAAGTGTACATAAAGAAACCTGGTCAGTTGCAGTAATCTAGTTGTCCTTTACATATGAACACGTTCATGTTATGTATATATCAAAAATATACTAGGAAAGTATGTACAAATATTTATGAATTTGCAAGAATAAATTAGAATGTGATTTAGGAGATATTTGCCTCTCGACTTGTAACAGATCGAGCGATCGCACAGCGGATCCTTCGTTGGCGTTATGACAACTGATTTTGTTTAACGTGTTTTACTAACACTTGTTTGCATATTTTAATGACATATCTTTATTCCATATTTTCAACTGTTTGTAATTTTAAAACTCTGAAACTAAACCACCTGAAAAAATTTTTGAGTGCTAATTTAAATGCTGCATGTTGTATAACTGAAAAGACGTATTGCTATTCTTTAAGACTAGAGTGGTACGAATGAATGTCGACTGCGGAATTAAATGCTGAAAATAATAATTACCAGTAATGTTCAAGCTCAATTTAATCAATTAACTACAGTGCGAATGATAGAAATCATTATTATCGCCATGTTTGTCAATTCATTAGTTGCATCACTAATGGAATAACAAACTGGGAAAGGATTCCATTCATACCAGATGAAAGTAGTTATATGATTCAATAAAGCATGTGGAAGAATCTACACATGCAAGTGCGCTTTAATCAAACTTCTTTAATTACAACGCAAACAAGAAATCACACTTTAAATTTTAACAGAAAGAAATCATATTAAAATATTTATTCAATCAATGAATCCCTAATTTAATTAACAAAGCAATTACAAGTTTTCTTCTGACAAAATTATTTTACTGATTCTTAATTCAATATTGCACAGAAATATTTGCCTCACCTATTCAGCTTTGGCATCTGAAAATCATCACACACTGTACAAAACCTGTTTGATCTAAGAAAGTTTAATTCTCACATAATCATTGCCAACAACTTTTTCCAGGAAAGAATTAAAATTCAAATTCAAATCAATTTGGTTGGCTCCTACAATAAACAAAATTACTTACCATGGATGAAATAATATCAACATTGGTGATATTGATTTCGCCAAACAGATTTTGGTATCATTTCCTCAACATAGAAACAAAGTGTGACACATAATAAATGATATTGCATAGGTATGAAAAGTGACTTTTGACTGCTGTTTAGGCCAGGTTGGCTATAATCAAACAAATCGATGATCAAATTTATAATCTCAACCATGGCCATCCCACCTTATAAGAAAAATTAGGACATTATCTGGAATGTTGTTTCCTTATTTAAAACAGAGAGTGTGATTTAGGGGAAATTTGGTTGCTATTTATTATGGACTGAGCGAACACGTTTTATGCATGACAATATATTAAATTTATGTCAATGTGTTTTGATTTTCTTTTGGTTTTTATTTTTTTCTATTTATTTATCATATTAGGAGTTCAGTAACAAAATTGTATATCAGGTTATGAAATGTCTTTAGCTGTTTTATGGCTACATGTCGATGAATCCACCAGCATTAGCTTCTGCCCCACGAGGGTATATAAATTTACTATATTGCCCGTGTTTTGGTTATTAAGATTAACAATAACAAACGTTTTGGGGTATTGATTAGGTTTGAATTTTTATTCCTCATTCTAAAAGGATAACATTTTACTACAAGGATTATTCTTTTTTCTTTTCTTTTTTTTCAAATATCTAGAGCAAAGGTGTAACTAGAAATAAGATAATATCCGCTTGCCTGTTGCGGAAATGATATACGATATAACGCCAACAATGTAATGATAAGCCTAAGGAAAGACAAAGTAGTTGTTAAATAGTTCAATTTACATTTCTTAGAAATATATTATCACAAATAAGACAGTAAAATAAAATCAATTATTTAGCCTAATGCACTTTGAAAATTTGTAATCGTTCTCAAATTCTATTATCGATTTCGCGTGCTGAATGATTTAATATGATCCTTGGGCTGCAGGTAGCGGAAAGATTCATGTTGATGAATTGAGCTTCACTGTGTGATATCGTTTGGTAGGTTAGCTCAGGAAATGAACGTGTGTTGTCATAATGCTACTGTATATCTGGATCATTATGAACTAGCAATTGTTCCCGATGCATCTTTAAATTCCGTGCGAACATATACACAAATGAACACAGTGACACCTACATAAGTGCGAATGCACGTTGTTCATTTAAGTATGGATATTTGGAGAATTGTATAAAATTACATATAAAGACAGAAAATCACTTTCTCACATTCCACCCTCTCTTTCCCTAATTCTCTTTCATCTTCTTTCTCGCTTTCTCTCTCATGTTCTCTCGCACATACACGTTATTTAAGATACATGTCAATTTTTATTGATAGAATATAATCATTTTTAAGTTTATATGCCGTTGGCAGAAGAATTTCCTGGCGTTTTTGGACCTCATTTTTCAAATAGAAAGAGACAAATATTATTGTTTCCTTATTTCATGGAACTATTGAAATAATGAAGAATAAGTTTTTGGGAATGTGTGGGAAGCAAGTACGAAAAAGAGGGGAAAAGAAATTCTTATTGTTTCTCGACCTTCAAACATATTCTCCTCTAACATTTCTTCCTTTCTCTCAACCATTCCATTCTACACATTTACATCATCTGATTCTTTACTATTCTCATATTTTGGTGAAATATAGACATATGATAGTTCCTCTTTCTCTTCCTGTAAGTGAATTTGTATTCTTCTCAAAGTGGCACAAGTTGCCTTACATTCTGATTTTTACGAATCATTCCTACCAATCAGTTTTATCATTATTATTATTGTTATTGAGTGAGAGAGCTGTTCATGCCATCAAAGTGACACTGGGGTAAAATATACGAAGCCCAATATACCCATCATGACTACCCGTCTGATAAGGGTACACCAGGCACATGCATCACAACCATATGTGCGCGACATGGTGATCTCATATCAAGATAAACAGCACATGACCTTGCAGATGGGGCCCAGTTAGAATTTTCTTCAGGTTGAGTAGCCCATCCCGCTCAAAAGGTCCCTGAATAAGGGTTGTTTAAGGATGTTGAAAGAACCACCCATGTTTCCAGAGGTGAATTATTCAAACCCCAAAGAATCCCTCTCAACACATGGCTATGATGCTCCCCCACTACTTCTGCTCGTGAGCAGAGATGCACATATCGTCAGCCACTAAGGGACATGCTCAACTGGTTAAGATCAAACAACTGACAAGCAAATCTGTGGTATTGAGCAGAATATTTGCAGTAGCCCATCTTTTATACCAAGACAAAATAATGTACATGATAACACTTCCAATCAGTTAAGATCAGAAGCCATGAAAGCTACTGCCTGGTACTGCATCAGGGCATTTATTATTATTATTATATTATTATTATTATTATTATTATTATTATTATTATTATTATTATTATATCATCATCATCATCATCATCATCATTATTGTTATTATTAAGACAGCGGGTTGACTGGATCGTTAGAACGCCGAACAAAATGTTTAAAGGCGTTTCTTTCGGATTTACGTTCTAAGTTCAAATGCTGCTGCGACCGAGTTTGCTTTTCACCCTTTAGTGATCGATAAAATGAATATTGGAGTCGATGTGATCGATTAACCCCCTCCCCCAAATCTCTGGCCTTGTGCCTATGGTAGAAAGGAGCATCATCATCATCACCACCACCATCATCATCATCATAATCATCATCATCGGCCTCACCATTATTATCATTGTCATTATTAGGCGAGCTGGCAGAATCGTTAGCGCGCCGGACGAAATGCTTCGATCTTATTCCGTCAGTTTAATTTCGACTTAAAGATCAGTCTCAGTCCGCGCAAGTACTCCACCTTAATTTTTTCTGTAATTTCTTTCTCCATCAATTTATCCATTTTCAAAATCCCTAAGTACTTATAGCCCGTCTCTTCTATCTCCTTCGTAACCTCTCCCGACATTTGATTTTGCAGCTCTTCAAGACTAACACACCACACTTTTTCAGTCCGAGCTCCATTCTGATATCAGTACTGAATATATAAACCGTATCAACGAGGGAACTGACTTAGGATTTATTTTTACCATAAAGTTTGGGGTCATCCATGAATAACAAGTGGTTGACTTTTTGTTGGCCGTTTTTGAATACATACCCAGCCTTTGCTCTCCTCAGAATCAGTGTTAGTTGTATCATGGACAGTACAAAGATCAGTGGGGACAGGCAGTCTCCTCGGAAGCTGCCTTTCCTGATTTCTACTGTCCCTAAACTTCTTCCATATGCTGTCAGTTCCATCCTCCGCTTCGGCATACTTTTTCCAAGCAATCGCTTAACATTCGATACAATACCAAATAGGTTCATCCATTCTATAATCTAAGACTGTGTCATCATATCGTATTATTATCATCATTATTATTATTATTATTATTATTATTATTATTATTATTATTATTATTATTATTATCATCATCATCATCATCATCATCATCATCGTCATCGTCACCATCATCATCATCATCATCATTATTATGTTAATAATTCCTGCAAATAACTAGTGTTCTCTAGAAGCTAGAAAGTTGCCTGCTGTTTGTCCTCACACGCACACACACACTCACTCATACACACATATACACACACGCACACACAAACGTTACTTTTATAAAAAAGAAATAATAACTCGGAGTGAGTAAGTAATACTAAAGTACCTTGATATTGTCTTCCTCCAAAAGTTTTTCTCTAAATACAATTTTGAGGGAAATATTAGAAAACAAAAACTCATAATTTACGCCATGACAATTCTCTCTATAAAAGATTTAACAGCTGATACTTGGGCTCTCATTATTTTAACGCTTATTACATTCGAATTTAAATTCGAAAATATTGTGAATAGATGTTTGCTGTAAATTTCTGTCTTGAGGAAACGACTGATTCCATTGGTTAAGAAAAAAATAAAAACTGCCTTTCATCTGTAAAAGAGATCATTTTAGTCAATAGAATTTTCTATAAAAATACTAGAAACTAGCTGATATTTATGAGTGGGCAGAAGCATAAAGTCAATGGTAATACCTCTTTAAAATATCCGACAAAACAACTTTAAATATTCTGTGAGCCTAAAGGATAGTAAAGCAAAAAGAAAACATACTAGGAAGCAAATTAACAATAGTAGTGGATTTATGTTGTTGATTAATAAAATACAAGTTGCCTTCAGCAGACATATTGAATAAAGGATACAATAGTAGGAATTCTGAAAGCAGTATAGGAAAGAAAAATAGAAATATGTTAAAGAGAGATATATGATATGATGGTTAATTTATGAATCTGAAGTGTTAGAAAGAAAAATATTAACAAAATAATGTCATGAAAGATTCATTTGTCGCTTGACTGCGATCGATAAAAAATAATAAGCATTTTAATAAGCATTCTAATAGCTCGAACTATTAGAAACATTACGTATAAGATATCTGAGTCTTGTGATAGAAAATATGAGTTATCAGTTATTCCATTTTATCTCCATAACTTCAACGATCAAAAATGTTTCCAAGCATATGAAATATCTGATAACCCCAAGTCGGTTGCTTGAAAAGTCAATATAAATCACATTTATGAACTTAATAATGAGAATTGTACCACCGTAAACAAATACAACAAATTGGTTACCTGTGTACTAACGCACGTGCTGCAAGAAATCGCAGCAACATATCCTTTAAATCAAACCCAGGCATATCAAAAGAAGGAAGGTTGCATTGGACATGGGCGTTATCACACTAAATCTAAATAAAAGACTAGATGGCTATAATTGGATCGCTTTTAATATTAGTTGATGGTCATAATTGGATTGCTTTTAATAATAGTTGAACAGAAGCAGCATTAGGTGAATGTTAGAATTAAAAAATGCATTTTTTAATAAGATAAGTCAATATCTCCATGTTCAAGCTTACAGTAACGTTATCTAGAGTTTGAAATGGTCGGTGAAGGAAAACGTTCAGCCCTGCCAGAGAGATATCTCTGCGCCCTCTGCATCAAGGAGGGACAGGACAATTCATTAGCTAGCAGTAACTGCTTACTTAATGAATGGAATGAGGTAGGATGATTGCTTTGTACTACCGGGTGGGTTCTAGCAGTAAAATACGACAGGCTTGTCTTCGCCTTTCCCCCACCCCCAGCGTTCCATCGTAATAGCTCTCCCACTAAGCTCTGGTACTGTTGTTCGTGCAGAATGTTGTTAGCTATCATGTGTTCTACATCGGGTCATCTTCGTCTTCCCCGGTTTTGTAGTTTTGTCGTCCTATCCACCAGTATGGTCTATTCACTTTGCCTACACCAGACATCTCTCAACAGAACTTTGATTCATCGTGCCACCATTATCATACACTTTGCACAAATGGATTTTATAATACAGTAAACAGTCATAATATATCTGAACTCCTCGTTTTTTTTTCTACTGGCAAGGTGTACACTCTGCGAACGATTTGTTTCAGCAGATGGAATTTATATAATCTTTGTTATACTATGCTAAAGGGTGCGTTTCAACCTGGAGAACTTTCGAATTTAAAATTCTGCTATTGCTAATATTATTGTGATTGTCAAGAAAAGTTCAACAATGAACGTTTGGTACCTGGAATGTTGTCATGCACTCACTCATTGCCCTCTACAAAATAAGTATATACATTGTACAATTTTCGCATTTACTTAGATTAACTTCTCCATAAACAAACGTTCCCTAGTCAGTGCTCTATTTTCCTTATAATCATGCCTTTCTGGTCTAGTTAATTGAAGATGGTTTGACTGCAAGTTGCATAAATACATAAAAACCCTTACATTTATGAATAAGCCTTATGAGTGGATTTGGTAGGCGGAAACTGAAAGAAGCCCGTCGTATATATGTATATCTGCGTGTGTTTGTGTGTTTTTTTTTGCCCACCCCTCTACCGCTTGACAACCGATGCTTGGTGTGCCTACGTCACCGTAACATAGCGATTCTGCAACAGGGAGTGATAGAATAAGCACCAGGCTTTAAAAATATAGTTTGTGGGGGTCGATAAAATTCATTAAGACTGTGCCCAGAATGGCTACAGTCTGGTGACTGAAACAAGTAAAAGATAAAAAGATATAACTTGAGGTTGATGGTGATATACTGAATAATGTACACAGAAATTCTTAATGAAATGAAATGTATTATTAGTTGCAGGAAGAAAATAAAGCCTAACTGTAAAAGACGAGATTTTGTTTTCTGAATCAAGAAATAGCTCCACGGAAAACAATTATCATTGCTTTGGGTATTATCCAGTCACTGTTAGCTGGAACGGTGGCAGGTATGGAATTAATTGTTAATAAATCAAAATGTGTGCTAAAACACAAAAACGTAGCGGCAGTTGTTAATGAAGGCCAAAGATTAGCGGAGATTCATTCTAGAAATTTTAATTTTCAGAAAATATTTCTTCATCTTGAAGGGAAAAACCTGATTTTTGTTTGACAGGACAAGTGTCAAATATTGAGAGACTTGAGTTCCTTAGATTTCATCCAAGACAAATCCCCTCTTAACAATTACAAATCTTTAGATATGAAATCTGAATATAAGAATACAACATGTAGCACTAAAAATATAATCTAGAAAAAACAAACCTGTATACATGTTCAGAAAACTGTCCTCGTAAAAGTAACGTCCAAACTAAGTAAAATATTTATGTTGTAAAACTACATTGAAGCTACAAAAGATAAATATATCAAATATTAAACGTTAGAGGAACTGAATCAATATTGTTGGTCAACTTCGATCGCCTGAGTTAATAAAGCAAGAAATAAAGCAAAAGGATGAACGGTTGGCTTACGTGAAAATTAAACAATTGTCAGGCTAAATTATTAAGATGTGTAATTACCTTTAACATGATTGTGTAATGAGCAAGAGATATTAATTGCCATAAAGCTACTACGGTTTTATTGAACTGCTTTGGACAATGACCTCTTAGCAAGATGATGATTATGACGACGACTATGGTGGTGGTGGTGGTGATGGCGGTAGATTTACTTGTTCAATGAACTGAATTACCTTCTCCTGAATGAAGGTGGAATTGGCTGAAAATTTCACGGACACCCGTACGCTTAACGTAATTCGGAGTGAGACACTGGATTAGATTACTAGCTTGTGTCTCTATAACTTCACAGTCCAACTGAAGGGTTTCTATACAGCTTCCGTCTACCCAATTTTAACCGAAACCATAGGATGGGTTATTTGTTCATGGTGCTAGGTATATAGGACCGACCCTGGGACCTCGAGATTACAAAGTAAATTTCTTAACCATTCGATCACACTGCGCCTACTCATCCCAATAGAACATATATTTCGGAAATTTACACTGTTCATACTGTTAATGTAATAATATATGTATGAGAGGCTGTGTACTAAATGTTTTGTCGATTCTTTCTTAAGCCTTTTCTCTCGCTTCTCCTTAACTGTTATATGTGTATGTGTGTGTATGTGTATTTAGAAATACGTACGTGTGTGTGTATACATCCACGTGTTTCACTGTTCGAAGCAGTGCTGGAACTCTTGCAAAGTGATGCCTTTTAACGCCTCCGTCGTTTTTTTTTTTTTCACCTCTTCCACGTCTGCAAATTCCATAGCACCAGTTTTCGTAACCTGTGATGACCTTCGAAAAAATGTCCGGACCAATTTCCAACTGTTTTTTCAGTTCATAACAGGCATTCAGTCATAACCGCTTTTGGTCTTCCGTGAGCAAGTGAGGTACAAATTTTGTTGCAACACTTTTCATTCGCAATTCCTCGCTCAAAACTCTCTGGCAGGAGCCAATCATATCAACAAGTTCATCGTGAATTTTCATGATACTGTCATTCTTCCGGGAGGTTGATGGTCGTCCTGAATGTAGTTGGTCTTCGAGCGACAAGTGACCATTTCAAAAGCGTAGAAACCACTCGTTAGCTTGTGTTTTGCTCAAGGCAGCGATCTTCTAAGCTGTCTGAAATATGACAACTGTTTCGACCGCCGTTTTCCCCAATAGAAAATAAAATTTCCCCGAAGCACGCTATTCCTTCGTTTCAACCATCACAAACATCGATGAACAGCGGAGAAGAACTGCAAAACAAAGACGCATCACATGGCAGTAGGACTTTACTCGACGACACCTGTCGACAGACTGATGCCTGATGGTCGCATCAAGTAACTTCTCGCAGCGGAAGCCTGAACTACAACGGGTTTGTCCCACAGAGAACGTTTCCGGTTACATTTTGGTACCCTGTCGTATATGTGTGTGTGTCTGTGTGTGTGTGTGTGTGTGTATGTTTGTATCTGACTATCTATCTAATTATCAATCTATGTGTGTTCGTATGTATGTGTCTGTATAAACGCGTGTGTTTCTGTGTAAATAGGTGTGTTTCAGTCTTTTAAATAAAAATGCACATTGATACAACATTGAACACTAATTTTACTATTTCTGTTTTATTATAGGTAAGTACCTTCAAGCATTTTTATCCCATTCATAATAAAAATCATGACTATGATAGCGACCTTTTCAGGTAAGATGTTACAAATTGTATTCATCGTTGTATTTCGATTTGTATTTTGTATGCGTATTTGTCGCGTTAGATAGAATAATTATTTCCGTTTAAAGCAAGCATACTATCATACTTTTCATTTGATTGCCATACGCACACACACACTCACACTGACACACACACACATACATATACATATATATATATATATATATATATATATATATATATATATATACATATATATATATATACATACATATACATATATACATGCGTTATAATTTAGAACAAGCAATAAAAGGTTGTCATTATAGTACTCGAAGTTTCGAATGTCGGAGCGAAGAGCTACGATGCATTCTCGGTGGCTATTAATAGCAACAGACACTATGAAAAACCGTTGAATAAAAGGGAAGTTGCCCTAATAAGTAGAAAAAGAAAAATGAAAAAAGAAAAAGAAAAATGAAAATAGAAAAAATACATGCAACCATATTCTCACAATACATAGACATAAACCTCCTGCGTCCACAACGTCTACATACGTACACACACAAACATGTATACGTACATGCACATATACACACACACAAACATATAAGTGCATGTACGTACTCATACACACTCACATATCCACACACACTTGCACACGTATATATATATATATATATATATGTGTGTGTGTGTGTGTGTGTGTGTGGTGTGTGTGTGTGTGTGTACGCAACATCATTCTCATATACACATGGGTGTTTACATGCATACACATAATACATATATAAATAATGGCCTCTGTCATACAGGCTCCATTTAGCGGGCACAAGTCTTTATACCTGCGGGAACAGCTGGCATCGTGCTGTTGGGTTGCATTGTGTGTATGCATATCCCTGACATACTGTACACTACATCTGCCAACATTGCAACTATTACGTAATTCTGAGCCCCCAGGAATTATTATAGTTATACATATTGTCGATAATGAAAGAAAGAAAATGGAGAATTATGGATGTATAAATAATTCATTTGTTTGATATTATGGGGTTTTTCATAAAAGCAATACAAATAAAAAGACTCTCAGGATACATATCTTAACGGTCAGATTTTTCAAACTTTTGTCTATATTTGATTTTAAATATGACACAATATGATGTGAATGCTTTGTATCTATAGATTTCCTGAACTGAATCTATTACCAAACAAATGAAAATAATTAATCTATAACGGTCAACTAATTATTCTTTTATTTTATAATTTATTTCTATTGTATTTATTAAACAAAACTTTGAACCTTATAATATCATAAAATAAATTATTTATACATCAATAATTCTCCATTTTCTTTTTCATTATATAGATATATATACACACACACATATATATATGTGTGTGTGTGCGTGTGTGTATGTATATATATATATATATATATATATGTGTGTGTGTGTGTGTGTGTGTGTGTGTGTGTGTGTGTGTAGGGAGAATTCACAAAAAACAAAAGACGAAGACTGGTGGTGTAGACAACAGATGTATTAGTATAACGCACAAGAAGTGAAAAAGTCATATATACACTTACGCACACGCACACACACACATACATCTATATATATATATATACATACATACATACACACACACACACATACAGAGTAAGTCTCGTCATATATAATCTTGTAAAGTAAAGCGTACAGTATTTATTCCACTGAGCATATGAGCATCGTAGTCAAGGAACTTTTGTATAACATGAGTTGTACGTGCGTGTGCGTGCGTGTGTGTGCATGTGCGTGTATGTTTGTGCGTGCGTGTGTGTGTGTTCATACGTGTGTGTGATTATGTCTGTGTACTTGATGCAGCATGGTTGGATAAACTTTATTCGTTTAATACCATAGTTATCACGAAGTTCATAACTTTATTTTGTGTATGTATGTATATGTAAGTAGAAATTTATACACAAATCGGATATTTTCTTTTGATGGTTTTGGAGAGAGTAAAAATAATATACTGTACGAAAATAAAAAGAGAAAGCTAACTTAGATGACACATTGTAGACGAGATACGCCATGCTTTATTTTTAGTCAAGTCAGTGAGGATAGTAAGGTATGTAATAGAATAATAATTTATGTGTATAAACGAAAATAGTATCAGGCAACAAAAGTTTTCTGAATATACAGATCAAGTAAACCAGTTTAAATGTATTTTACATGCTGTTTTTATTTATCACAGTAAAAAAGTTATACGTACATTAAACACACTTTATATTTGTATATAGTTTGTATCATTTCCTGCAATATATGTGGGAACGACAACACGAATGGGTGTGAACAAATTGTTAAATGTTTAATTATAGAAATAAAATCTATCAACAAGTGTACACCTGTTTATATGTTAAATTGATGAAGATTCATAACAATAGAAAAATTTGTAATGACATTTGTTCATTAATATACAAACAAAACGAAACGCGCCCCCTTGCACGCTGATATCGAGGACGACAAAATAGCTTTTATTAAATTCCTCTAAGGCGGGTCATCAATTTGAAACTTTTCAAAGACGGGTTATAAGCTAAGTGAGGTTGGTATTGTAAAATAACTTCAATATATTTTGAAACACGTCCAAGCTACTTACCCCAACAAAGACTTCTTTCGGAAATGTTATTATATAATCTTCAACTACAAGTAGGAAATATTGTACCTGCTCTAAAGTTTCTGTCCTGACATTTTTCAATGAATGATTGAATAAGTGCAATTCATCAGCATGGTCATTGTTTAGATTAGGAGGTATGTTTCTAAACGCAAAGTGGATATTTCTAACATATCAAAGAAAGTCCAATGTGTTTGAAAAACAAATACGAGTCGATATCAAAAGGTTCATAGTGTAGTTATGTTTAATAAAAAAAATAGCTTATTTACCAAAATTTTAACTTCATCTTCTTCGAAATAGTCACATTGCGCAGCAATATACCGGTCCCAGCGTTCCATCCGCTTTTGGAATCAGGCCTGGACGTCGTTTTCCGTAAGCGAGTCGAGGAATTCTGCGATTCGTTCTGGATCTCGACAACGGTGACATTTAAGCAACATTTTCGTCTTGAAGAAAAAGAAATCCGCAGATGCTAAATCTGACGAATAGGGTGGGTGCAGAAGCGATACCATGTTGTTTTTGACGAGAATCTCACGAGTGAGGAGAGCTCGGTGACAGGGTGCATTGCCGTCGTGAAGAATCCAATTTTTCGCGCTCCGTGGATCCGGTCGTTTTCGCTGAATGTCCTCCCTCAGACGCTTCAAAACGTCACAGTAGAACTCTCGATTGACGGTCTGGCCCTAGGAGAAGAATTCTCGATGCACAATACCACATTTCCGGGGCTGACACTCGTGGCAGTTCTTCTTGATTGCCCGTCGTCTTCCAAGGACGTTCTTTCGCTTTTGAAGCACCCGCACCACTCGAAACATTGCGTACAACCCATTGCCTCGTCGCCGTAAGCTTGCCAAAGCATGCTCGATATCTCCGTAGCAGACTTCCCAAGTTTCACGCAAAATTTCACGTTGACACTTTGTATCTGTCCATGGCAAACTCATTGACTACAGAATGCACGTGATAACAGAAACACAAATTTCAAAACTTGCGAAAGTAAACACAACAATGTCACTCGGTACATTACCTCATGAAGGTCACTGCTAGCCCTCACTGCACAAGCATTCGTGTGCGGTCATCTGTCGGCGCACTACAGAAATAGTCCGGGAACTTTTGGGTGCAACCTGATATCAGATTAAGATCTTTTGAATAGCTCATCGATACAGCATCTTATTATATTCAAATGAACGTTAAACTTTTATTACGAATTGCTTTACCGTTTATATTTTTCCATGTATTGACACTGATTTCTGATAGAGAGCGATTGTTGTATTTACTTCGGAAAGATGCCAAAGATATCACCCGAAAAATACTATCCTGTGCAATAAACATCTGGCAGTTTGCTATTTCTTGTTAGAATTCGAAAAGGCTTTGGATATTGTTTAGGGGCAGCATAGAAATAGCTTTTGAATTTATTGTTTTGGCTTTCTTTTCAAAGTACTTTCAAGTAATATGATACTTGAAAACAAAAATACAAGGATATTTTAATCCTTCTCAGTCTAGTTCTTGAGAAAACACACAGATATAGGTGAAATAAGAGAAAATAGCTTTGGGATTATTTTTAAAAATCCATATATTGTTTTAAAAATAGATCCATCTCCCTCGACAATAAATTTCATGTACTTGGCTGTCTTGCAAAATAATCCATGCAAAGTGATAAGTTCAAATAGTTCTCTGTAATTATTCCTTCAATGTTTATCTTTTAGAAGACTTGAATTGTCTGTTATAACAACGGACTGACGTTGTTGCCTCAAAGTCTATGAGAGAAAGTGTAAGTGATGACTGTTGAAATCACGCAAGCCATATGAATGTTATCATGTCACTGTGCTCACTTAGGAAGCTTACTTCTCAACTACAATGTTCTGAGTTCTGTCCCACTGCGTGGCACCTTGGGCAAGTGTCTTCTACTATAGTCACGGGCCGACCAAAGACTGATGAATGAATTTGGCAGACGGTAACTTGAAGAAGACAGCCGTATATACATATATTTTTGTATGTGTATGTGTTTGTGGGTGTGTGTGTGTCTGTCTGTGTATCCGTGTTTGTCCTCCATCACCTCTTGACAATCGGTGTTGGTGTGTTTATGTCCTCGTAACATAGCGACTCTACAAAAGACACTGGAAGACTAAAATTCTTCAGAGCGATGTTCCAGCATAGCCGCAGTCAACTTAGTAAAGTAAATTTAAATTAATCGAAAATTATCAAAAGCAGTTTATCGTTATGTCTAATAGAATAATGAGTTCTACATGTTTGAGTTTTAAGAATGGTGTTTTAAAAAGCGCCATGATGTGTGTTTCTTTTGTGTGTGTGTGTGTGTGTGTGTGTGTGTGTGTGTGTGTGCGTACGCGCGTGTGTGTGTGTGTGTGTAGGGGGTGAATACAACATACGTATACACATGGATCATCGGTTACGAATTTCATCATTCATTTGTTCGATCGATTTACTGAATTAGCACGTGGGTGGTTGAGTATTCCAAAGTCATACATAACTTAACATAATTCTCAGGCAGGAATCACCGTAATATTATGTTACAAGGCAGGATATTTTGAAATACACTCCAGCCACTGAATTTCTATACAGTTTCCATCTACGCAGTTTCAATTATAACTCTTGAGTCATTCAATACTTTGACAAAGGAAGGTTTCCTCAAGATATCACGCAGCGGGATCGAACGTAGGACCTCATGTTTATCAAGCAAACTTCTTAAACATTCTCTCAATAAGTATAGAGAACTCAATACAATGTAAAGTAATTATATTAGTAAATTTTACAATATGGATGTAGTCTTTACGTAAAGCTCCACTAGATGAATGACATCCAGAAATTATTATGAATCAAGAAGATTTTTTCGACAAAAGAAATATATATATATCAATGTGTATATAATTTCAAATGACGATTACATGAAATTTAAAGTGATGGGATTATGACAGAATGATCTTTCTAATGCATGAAATTCCTGGATATTAATAGTATCACTCATCTGGTGAAACTCTAAGTGCCAAGTTACATTCGTCATATACACTGTATTATTATATTCCAATATAAATATTGGTATGTATCTATGTTTCAGTGTATCTATGCATTTATCAATGCATTCCGAATTGTTTGAGAAATTAAAGAAGACGTGAAGAAAATTTTTAAGATGATGTCATTTTGCTGGAATTATTTCAGTTTCAGTGAGTGGGCGGGAAAATAGAGACATTATTGGAATTGAAATGAAATACTAGAGAAAGTAGACGAAGTCTAAAAAATTGAACAACATATTAAAGCAAGAGAATTGCTGGCTAATTTTCATCGGAGTTTCTATGCACTGAAATGTCATCTGAACTAAATTCAAACATTACTCACATAATGTAGAACGTTTCCAAAATATTCTATATTATCCTGTTGTTTCTGTTGCTTTTGTTATCAACAATTGAAATTTGCAAGTTCAACCAATCTACTGTATTGATTTTATGTCATTCAACATTAATATGCACTATATGGCCTGAACACCTGTGCTGTGTTTTGAGAGGGGAGATTTTTTCTTTCATTAAGAATTTAGTGATGATGGATAATCTTTTTCTGATAGTTTATATAATAGTTAAAATATTTATACTTTAAAATAGACAAAGAAAATATCTTTTCGTTGTCTATATTCTAATATATTCTTAACTGTTGCAGATTGCTTTGGCTCTACACCGTGTCTAGCTATTGAAAGGAATGTGTCCGATAGCTGACTGAATCATGTGACTACACTTTTTTTTAATGATTTAGTTGTTTAGATTTTCTTCATAAAATTAAAGAGAAAAATGTGCAGTGACGCACAATAGTCAAGAAAATAATTTTATTTAATTATTTGATAGTTACTTCATCTATCTCTCTGAAAATGGAAAGTTTTTTATGACCCTAACGTTCAACTTCAATACCTGATTAAAAATTGTGATGCATGTCTAAATGTGTTTCGCTTTTATTACGACCATTTTCAATGAAGCATAGAGCGGTGGTTGTCGAAACAGTTACGGAAGAAGCATCATGTAAATATGGAATCCTAGTTTAAACCCTACTAATCCAAATTTGTTTAATTGTAATTTATTTGTTTCGCTTATCGAAATGTTTTTTTTTTTTTGTAAATTAATATATTTTATGTAGGTCAAAAGATAATAGAAAAGTGATAACATTGCAAGTCATAGATCAAAGGGATTTCTATTTTTGATATGGTGTTGATAGTAGGTTTTCTTCGGGAATTTCGATCATGAGGATGTTGATTACTTTTTCGTTAACGATGGACTCCAAACACGTGTTACAAGTAGAAATGGCTCCGAATTACTAACGGGAAAATATCAAATAAGTTTGACTCCAAATAGTCCCAAAATAAAACCATTGGTCTATCAGTCATTTTAATCGAAGAGCACTTGGATGTGGAAACCCTTAGTAAAATTGACACAAAATTGAAGGAAAATAAGAACTAAACTAAAAATTCCTCTTTAGTGTAGATAAAACATTTCACATTTTTCTTTGATAAAATTTGTTTGAAGGTATCAAATAATTTGCATGTTAAATTATATTATTCGAGTCATTAACCTCATTTATAAAATGTAAAACTGCGTGTATTTATTAGTAATAAAAAAAACTGTTTTTCAAACACTTTCTTTTTTCGATGGAAGTAACATCAAAGCCATACATTAAAACGCTAGGTAACTGTATTTTACAGTTTCCAATGTTGGACTTGTTTACTGATTAGTGCTGCGATACCTCTAGATACTGTTAGTTCTTGGATTGAAAAACATCCATTCATGTTATTCCTGTTCCATTGTTGTCACAGAGAGATAAGTTCAATAAATTTAGAACAAAAAGAAATTTCTACTGAAAGTGCTTTACACTATCATTTCTTAACAAATGCCCAGTTTCTAAATATCTAGATACATTTAAAATTCTTTAGAAAATTATTATATATTTTTATTGTATTTTGTCACTCTTACTCTTTACACTTTTACTTGTTTCAGTCATATGACTGTGGCCATGCTGGAGCACCGCCTTTAGTCGAGCAAATCGACCCCAGGACTTATTCTTTGTAAGCCTAGTACTTATTCTATCGGTCTCTTTTTTGCCGAACCGCTAAGTTACGGGGACGTAAACACACCAGCATCGGTTGTCAAGCGATGTTGGGGAACAAACACAGACACACAAACACATACATATATACGACGGGCTTCTTTCAGTTTCCGTCTACCAAATCCACTCACAAGGCTTTGGACGGCCCGAGGCTATAGTAGAAGACACTTGCCCAAGGTGTCACGCAGTGGGACTGAACCCAGAACCATGTGGTTGGTAAGCAAGCTACTTACCTCACAGCCACTACTATGCCTAACCCTAACCCTAACCTAACTCTTATTTTTATTTTCATTTTGTTTGGTTTGATTAATTACTAACCAAAATAAATTATCCACGGCCTCAAATGTAATTAATTCTAACTTTAGCAAAGAGAAGGAAATGAAAATGCTCCCTGGAAACAATATATTTTGGAAGGATAGTATAAAAGACAGGAATGGAATGAAATGGGACAAAACTGACTTCAAGTGAAATGGCAAAACACATTGAATATATATAGGAATTTCAAGATTTCTCATTAATAAACCTTTCTTGTGGAAGCTGTTCCAGTCTCAGTCTTGTCTTTGATTATGTCTTTTACATCTCTCAGAAGCTATCTCATATCTCGAATGCACTTTCCCTCAATGCTTTAGATTTTCTCATTTTCCCCTCGATATTTCTCAGCTCATCTTTTTCATTCGTTGCCTTTTTTAGACGCTTTCTCTCTTTCTTCCTCTTTCACACACACACACACACACACACACTCTCACTCTCTCACTTGCGCGCACACGCACGCACACACACTCACGCACATACATTTACACAAACACCCACGTGCGCACGTACCAGCCAACTGTCATTTTTTTCTTTATTTCACTCACTTTCATACATACGCTCTTTTTCACACACGCTCTCTCTTCCTTTCTATCTTTGCACACACACAAACACACACAAACACACACACACACAAACACACACACACACACATTCTCTTTATGATTGTGAATTATTTACAACCAACTTTAAATACGTTAATACTTAAAGTGTACTAAACATCAAGCTAAATTTTTAATATGACTTTGGAAAAAGTAGATTTCATTTATTGTTAAAAACCTTCGACTCTTTATAGTAATTGTATTGTTAACAGGAAAGTTGAATACTATAAAACATAAAAATTCGATTATTTTAATGTTGCTTCGCTAATTTCGTGCAAAGTTAGGTCGTTGCTCTGTAAGTGACCTGTTAACATACAATATGTAAGTGTTCTAAAGCAAAATAGCAGCTTTGGGAAACAAACAGAAATATACATTAGAGGTATTGTCTTTAAAATATGCAGAAAAAAAAAAGAAAAGGCATTGACTCATAAAGCAATTATTTAGTTATTGGCCAGTGGTTGTTGTTCTTAGCCCTAGGTAGGTGTGATTGAGTTGAACTTACGACCAAAGACATTAAAAACACGATCGTCTCGTCCATTTTTTCTTGAATAGTACATTACATTTTCTAATGTACTTTTATAAAGAAACGAAATTAGAAGCCATATCACAGGTTCACTTGTCAGAAGATTATTTTATATTCTTCGACTTCTTTTAAATATTAACTATGTTTATACATTCTACAAAACAAAACAAAAATCAAACTATCTGTTTTTACATATCCTGTTCAATCTTCTGTCCAAGTATCAAATGTGGCTAATATCAACAACTATTTTAATGTTTTCATTCAGAACCAGCAAATAGTAAAATCAAAATCGGAATGGTTACCTCCATATCTGAATGTCTTGAATCGCTTCAAAGGGTTACTTGAAATAATCTAAGTTTCGCAATCCAGCTATCTAATTCATGAGAACAAATGAGATCTATCGAGCATAAATATTGGTACCTACCGTATTACTACTGTATTACTCATGTAAAACTTGAGTTTACACGCTAAGATGTATGATTATGATTGTTTCTGATATTATTGTTGTTTTCATTAAACGTTATGCTAGAAGGTGAATATAAATACACTTCTGTTTATCTTTAGTTTTCGAATAATAACAATACAATTATTTCTTCTAATTATTTCTTGTAATTCAAATGTCAAACATCCGACAACGTCTCTTAAGTGTCTTATTTAATGTTCGACATTTAGCAGATACAGTTTGACTAAGTTGATAAACAAACAATGTACACGTACATACACACAAGTACACGAGTACAAACACACATGTATACACGCACACACACACATACAATATATATGTACATCTAAGTCATTGCCCGAGATCATTCTGCCAGGAAGTGTGTGTGGGGTGGGGGGAAGAGAGCAAGACGCCGTCAAAGACGTTTGTGGACTGACAACAAAAAATGAAGTGGAAAGAAGAGTCTGGCTGTTTGCACATAAACAGCAAGACGCAAATGGAACTGTAGAGTTTTGGTAAGCCGATTCCAGTAAACAGAGAGATTTCTTTATTATGATCATAAGATCTAATATAGGACAGTACAGGAGAATACAAAACATTAATAAAGAAATACTCAGCGAGTTTTTTTTTCAGTTCGTTTTTTTTACACAAAAATATATTAAGTTAAAAATAGATGATTTATATGATGAAAAATTTTGATTTCCTTACATTTTTTCTTGATGGTCTACTGTCCAACGGCTACATCCTTTTTTTTTTCCCTCATGGTAGATTAAGTAAGAACACTCACTCCCAACTTCCTTACCACATCCTTCCATCTTTTCTCATATATACTTCTAGACAGGTGTCTCCTTTCCAGCCATCTCTGGCTTTTCAGGTGATACCTAAAGTAGTAAAGCATTCCAGGGCCGGAGATGAAGACCCCTGACTTCTTGAGGGCACCTGATTGATGATATAGATCAGTGGCTCTGAACTGTGGTTCATATGACCTTTAAGGTCATAAAGGGAATTTTATTGTTAAAATTGATTTGTAATAACTTGGTTATACTTCTACAATACACAAAATAATTTAACGGTATCTTTTTTATGCAATTCCTAATAATAGTAGTAAAAGTCTAAGAGTAATAATTTACTACAAAAATATTAAAGGACCTTTTAAGGATCGAATGGCTATCAGAGCCAGTCCAAGTAAAATAAAAATAAAAATGGTCCATACGCAAAACAATGGTTGAGAAGCACTGATATATATCAATGTTGAATTATTTTTAATGTCTCAGAAAAATAATGATAAAAGAACTGAAGACATGTGGTAGAATTAAAATTTTTTTTGTCTAGAAAAGATAGTAGGGACTTCAAAGTTCCTACTGAAAGATAATTTCTAGAACTTTATCGAAACGTATATGAAACTGCATTTATGAAATTAATTAAAGGAGAAGAGATTTATAACTGATGAATAAGAAAATTGTAATATACATAAGAAAAATATTTTGGGGGGTAACTGGCCGAATGAGACCGATACCAAAAAAAAAACAAAACGAGGCTGGTATTTAATGTTTGTGATCTCAGACGATAAAGGTTGGGGGTGCTGTTTGATGGTATGAGATCTTAAGGATTA
>NC_043010.1:42261398-42278898 GCF_006345805.1 Octopus sinensis
TAATTAAGGACAGCAATGACTGTACTTTGTTTTGTTTTGTTTAGTTTTCTTTTGCTGTTATTATTACGACCAGGGATAATGTACATATCAAATATTTACAAGGAACACATTTTATATTAAAAATAAGATTTACTGCAGCATTAATCAAGAGGCAAAAAGGACAAAATAACTGATGTAGTAGAACAAAATACTCTGACAAAAATTATTTTATCTCAATGTAGGTAAAGCTTTTCATGAAAATACTCTCCAAATGTCTCAGAAATACCACAGAAATACAAGCCATGGTAGCAGCAGCCAGATTTATTCAAACACACGTATTATATATGTGTGTGTGTGTGTGTGTGTGTGTGTGTGTGTAGGAGAGGAAAAATTATAAGGCAGAATGCTAAATTGAAAGAAAATTTTAATAAAAATGGGTGTATGGAAAAAAAAAGAAAAAAATAATATATCAAATCGGTTTTCATAGCAAGGCAAATTTTCAAGATTTGGAAGTGGAAAAGAATTTTTTTTTAAATTGAGGAAGGAGAAAAAAGAAATTTACAATGTTTTTTTCAAAAAAATATTAATACATATATACAAAAATTAATAAATAAGTATACCAATACATTGTAGAGTCTTTATGCTTTTAGAGTTCAATAATAGTCCTTGGAAAAACTTCTTTGGCGGATTAGGATGCATATATATATATATGTATATATATATATTAGAAAATGGATGTAATAGCAAGGGGAAACTCGTGGTTTTCGCTGGTATGCCCTTAATTTAATTAGATAACAAAGAAGAAGGAAGCAGAGAATATAGATAGATGCATCTATTTATATTCGCATTCTGAAGAGATTTACTTAAACCAGTAAATCGAAACGATCGTAAATGCTATGTTCATCTCTGCTTTCTCCTTCTTTATTATCTAATTAAATTAAAGGCATACCAGCGAAAGCCATGAGTTTCCACTTGTTATTACATCCATTTTCTTCTATATAACCTAAACTAAGGTTTATCAACCGAGCCACCTGCTACCGTACCACCTAACAAAAGATTTTACCTACCCAGGTAATAACCAGGAGCGACTTTGGATTTAATTATCCCTTAGCGGTATTAAACCCCTCTAAATGATACCTACACTATATATATATATATATATATATATATTTCTTTATTGCCCACAGGGGGATAAACACAAAGGGGACAAAAAAAGGGATTAAATCGATTACATCGACCCCCACCAGTGTGTAACTGGTACTTATTTAATCGACCCCGAAAGGATGAAAAGCAAAGTCGACCACTGCGGAATTTGAACCCAAGACGTAACGGCAGACGAAATACCTATTTCTTTACTACCCACAAGGGGCTAAACACAGAGGGAACAAACAAGGACAGATAAACGGATTAAGTCGATTATATCGACTCCAGTGCGTAACTGGTACTTATTTAATCGACCCCGAAAGGATGAAAGGCAAAGTCGACCTCGGCGGAATTTGAACTCAGAACGTAACGGCAGCCGAAATACCTGCTAAGCATTTCGCCCGGCGTGCTAACGATAGAGAGAGAGAGAGGGAGAGGGAGAGAGAGAGAGAGGGAGAGAGAGAGGGAGAGAGAGAGAGAGGGGGGAGAGAGAGAGGGGCAGCTAGCAACAGTAATAATGCGCAATTTTTTAAGACAGCTTATTTTTGTGAGGAAGTCTAATATAGAATTAGTTGTAATAATTCCTGATGAAAACACCAAAATGTATCATATTCTCATAGAACATACAAGTACACTGTAAGAAGGGATTCAAAGGACTCTTAAAAATAACAATCAAACAAACAAAAACGTATGTGTATAATATTGAATAGCCAGGCTCATTTGAGTAGAGTTGGCGCTTCCCTAACTTGAAATGTTCATTGAATTACATGCAATATTAAACTGCAGATTGGCTGTGAAATTTCGCAAGCTGAAAGTGTAACCAATAAATAACAAGTAGTGGAGCTTACAGAGATGCATAATATAAAAGAAAACAAGAAATGTTTGTCCATTTCTATCAGTAATTAGCTGTGATATATCTCATTTAAACATCCCTAGGAAGCTAGTAGCAAGCTTACCATAAGAGTGAATTGATCTTTTTGGTTAGACCATGTTACGAGAGGAAAAAATGAGATTAATGCTGGGTAGTGCTGTAATTGACGAAAATTGCCTTCGCTAAAAAAACTGCGAAGTAGAAATATTGAATATTTCAAAGAAAATACCAATAATATAGGAGATTGTGGTAAAGAAAATGGAGTAAAAGAGGGGAATATGGAATGAAATTTGGTAAATGGCATTCTCAATGAAGGCATAAGGAGAAGAAAATAAAAATAATAGGATACATTATCGTTATATCTACATATAAAAAATATATTTATAAAAAATTATGGAAAATTTAGAGATGAAATATAAAAAGTGATGAGAACCAGTATTGCATGTGGGTGATAGTACAAGAAAATAACAATTTCAAGAGATAAATAAACCGATTCTTTAACTTAAACGAAAGAAATGACTGACCCATAGAAATATACGTCACAGTTTCTCTCAAACGCATATACCTAAGTATTATAATTCGTTAAAAATGTGCGAGAAAACACACATATTCATGCACGCATTATCTTTGAATAAAAAATGTTAAACTACAAATAAAAAAGAATGTTGACGAGATTTATTAATGTTTGAAGTAATGTTTAAAAGAATTAAAGGGGGAGCTAAAATGAATGATTCTGAGAAACCCCAACCCACCCTTGATAGAAAGAGATAAAAAAAACAGCAGCAGCGAACTGAAAAAAATAATGCCAAGAATCCGAACTGGCATTATACGACTGGAGAATGATAAAATAACCTCAGTGAATTTCCATCAAGAGAGCATAAGCCAAGTTCTGAGGTAAGTTTGTGTTAAATGTTTTAATATTTATACATATCCAAAAATCCCCCATCACGAGGAAGAAAAGAATGTTTGCATAATATAAATTAATCAATATTTGTATCAAATTATCAATATGTGAGAAAAGGGGAGTTAGAGGAAGCGTGTGTACATGTATGTATGTGTGTGTGTTTAAGCGTTTATCTTACCCAATCGCTATTGATCAAAGAAAAGTGTAACAGCTAGTATAGTGCACCAATAAAATTAAGTGGCTTGCTCAAGGATCAAATACAAAATACGGGCTGCTGTAGTAAATTATTCATTTTCATAGATCTATACAGCTAAATTTAATGCACGCGCGCGCACGCAAATACACTAAAGTAAGCTCAAAGTCATCGATACACGCATTCACATACTAAAAAACAGAAACGCGTAGTCGCACACGCAGATACATACACAAAAGGCAGCGTTTTACTTTCTATCACATTTGGTCAAAAATAGAGTCGTTGGTTGCCTGTTTCCACTGCTCCGATTAGTCACCATTTTTTTTTTTCTTTTTTGAGATCTTCGTGTTAGATCCATTATCGTAAGACTGGTCACGAATATTTTCAAGTGACAGCTTATGTTCATTTGGGATTTGTATTTTGTTGAACAAGATCACGGATCAACAGTAGTTATCTGTCGATAAAATGTTTAAAATATTTCGTACTGTTTTTCACTACAACACGGACAGAACCAGAATTACCGGCTGGTCCACATCATGTGCCAGTCAGGCGTCCAGTCAACAATAATAGAATAGTGTTTTGTGTCATGAATATTAATTTAATTCACAATTTAAACTTTGCATATGTTTTCGTATGATTTCGTTTAATTCTTCATACGAAGCTTTTGGATAGATAACTGTTTACTTTTTAAGTCTTGCATTTCTCGAAATGTTCACATAAAAATGGACAAAAATCTACAATAAGTTCAATGACTCCGATGAAGAGAACATTATTTAGTGAGCTCCACTTCTCCTCATTATATCTAAATGTCAAACTTATCACATGTAAAATCTTTATAACAGCTTAATCTTCTGACAGTACTTCAAAAGAGTAATAATAGTTTTTGTTCTGCTTTTTATATTCTTGATTCACAGTATTTTTATTTGTCAACATATTACCTTATGTTCCATATTGTCTTCATGATCTTTCCACAGTTCTGAGTACATTCATCCAGTCAAGAAATCCAACTATTGTGTATGATGTTCAGGATTTAGAAATGAGTTTGCAAACAAAAGTGCATAGACAGCCTTTGTTCTTCGAGTAGATTAACCAGTATCTCATCAGAGTTTAGCCATTTTCAATATTTTTCTTTTTTCCAAAATACTTTATTTGAGAAACATCTGTTTTACCCCTAAAACAATCCTACTAGATTTGTTATTTTCTCCATCTGTGTCTCTTTTGCCCCATTTTATTCCACCCCGAGTCTGAAGTTGATATCTTACATTAAGCAATTCTATATGAAATAATTATCAAATGTTATTGACAAATTTGTGAGCTCACTATGGTCTCTGAAATCACTGAATTTGTCTGTTTTTTGGGGGGGCGGGGGCGATGATATTCCTTTTCTCTCTCTCTCTTTATTCCGCAATTCTTCGTGTCAAGCGCTATAATTCTCATTTGTATCAAAAGTGGCAACAGCGAGTTGAAAGCTGCTAGAAAGAGCCCCCACGGTTTGTACAGTATCACTGAGTTCACTGGTGCTTGGTTGGCTTGATCTAGCTGTAAATGTTGACAAATTTGACATTGTAAAACAGTCTGTCAGCTTTTGATATTTAGAAATCTCATCAGATCGCTTTTTTCTTGAGCTTACGTTTTTTGTATTCAGTTAAGTATTTTTGTGAACTCGTTGTTCCATTGGGGCGTTAACGTTTTTTTAAAAGCGATGGAAAAGTCCCTAGTCACAACAGGACAGAGTTTGATTTTGGTAGGCGAATAACACTGAAACATGTGCAGAATATTTTTCATTTAAGTCTCCAAGTCATGAATCATATTCAGACCTACGGAACAAAAATATTCAGTGACGGAATAAAAATATAAATTAAACACTTCTTAAATTATTCCAACAAAGCTAATTGTGTTACAATTATTGATTTGTAAATGTTGTTTTGTGCAAGCTGCATAAATCAAAAGTTAAATGAAATATTTCAGTATATCTTTCATTTCTTTATAAGGGTTATTAGTACGTCACAAAAACTCGTGCATGCAATTGAACTGAAGACAACTGATACTCACTATAAACTATATAAATATGGTGGAGGCACATGGCTTAGTGGTTAGAGCAGCGGATTCGTGGCCGAGGGATTGCGGGTTCGAATCTCGGACCGAGCGGTGCGTGTGTTTATGAGCGAAACACCTAAGCTCCACGCGGCTCCGGCAGAAGGTAATGGCGTTCTTCTGCTGACTCTTTCGCCATAACTTTCTCTCACTCTTTCCTCCTGCATCTTGCAGCTCACCTGCGACGGACCGGCGTCCCGTCCAGGTGGGTAATCTATACGCCAATGAAACCGAGAAACCGGCCCTTATGAGCCAGGCATGGCTCGAGAAGGAACAAACATATAAATATGGCATAGTAGTTTATTGCTCTAAAAACGTAATGTGTTCACTATAAAACTGATTCTGATTTAGGGTGCAAAGCCAGACATTTTTAAAGTTGGGTGTAATGACCTGTTATCTAATTAATACTCTTTCTTATCAACCCAGGAGGAATGACATAAAGCTAGATTTGAACTAGAATGTAAAAAGGATTTGGACGCAGAATGTAAAAAGACGAGCAGAAATGCTACACAGCTTATCTGATGCTGTAACAATTCTGTCAGTTCATCGCCCTCTATATTAATATTCTAAGTTATTAACTAAGATAAACATTAACTCCATTGCTTGTGGTCGCTATGTCACTCGTTCTAAATGATAAATGAGAAAACTAAGAACTCGTGTTAATCATATTTCTCTGAAATGCCGAAATTCATTTAATTATTCACACATTTTTATAATATTTGATGCCACAAAGGTGGAAAGCGGACAGAATCGTTAGGACGCTGGGCAAAATGATTAGCGACACTTTGTCGTTCTGAGTTCAAATTCTGCCGAGGTCGACCATGCTTTTTATATATCCTTTCGGAGTCGATAAAATAAGTACCAGTCGAGTACTAGGGTCGATGCAATCGCTTTACCTCCGCCCCCGAAATTGGTGGCCTTGTGCCAAACTTTGAAACCAATATGTAATGTCATTTATAGATGTCAATGAGCAGGCCAGATGCCAGGTTTTGGTGCTCGTTTCAAATCTTTCTCTCTTTGCACTAATTCATAACAATTCTGAGATGGAGATGGAGAAACAGTACTCCAAGATTTTTTTTTCTGTATAAAAGCATTAAAAGTATTAGTATTCCAAATAGGATTTTTTAATTATTATCAATTGATAGACCTTATTAAGAGGGAAAAGAAAAAATTAAAGAAACATTTTAAAATTTCAAATGGAAAAATATTTTAATTTGAATTGGAACTAATAAATATTAATATCAAACAAAATTAAATAAAAATGCTTTAAAGTACAGCAAAGAATTACAATTATTACACATTTTGAAAACAGACTTAAAATAAACAAAGACTATTGTATTGAATTCTCTGATATCTTAATCTCAGCTGAAAAAAAGATGCCGGGCAGTTCAGAAATATAAAGAACTGTTTATATTTCAACCTAAAATCCGTTTGAAGAATACTTCGATGTCAAAGTGAATAAGCGATTCAGGTATTGAGCAAGGCGAAATATTTGTACGTATATGAATGTACCTGTATGTATTTATTTGTCATCGAAAGTAAGGGTGTTATGGCTGTGGAGCAAGAAGTCTGCTTCCCAACCACACAATTCTGAATTCAGTCCCAATGTGTGGGACTTGAGGAAAATGTGACCCACTATAGCCTCGGGCCGACCAAAGCCTTCTGAATGGAATCGGTAGACAGAAATTGAAAGAAGCTCGTCGTATATGTGAGTGTATGTGTGCGTGTATGTAACAGCCCTTAAGGATCTTTACCTTTTGATCGACAGATTTAGAAAATAATTTTTTGTAACTGAACACTTTCAAACTTCGGACACTGGTAGAATGTGTCATATAAAACATCTTTAATTCTTAGCGTTTTTGAGAAAAGTTTTTGTTACGAAGTTATTTCGTGTTAAAGTTCTCATATTTCGGTAATTTCAACAAATCAATGACGTGTATTCAGCTGAATAAAATTACTGCCGTTGGTTGTCAACAACAACTATCGGCAGTGTGTATTTCGTTTGTCAACACAACAAAAACTGGCAGATACGAACAAATGCATTTGAGCAACAATACTCAAACACCACCCCCAACCACAGATACACTAACATTGTCAACATCATTCCCCATCACTATCATATTCACCACCACTGTCATCAAACACCACTACTACAAGCTCAACCTAATTCGCAACAGTCTGGTCACAAATCCCAGCACGAACAAAATTTAAACATCATCAACTACACTACCAACAAAGCACTAATGGAATATATGCACAACCATACAGACATCACTCAGAGCAATTTCATCATATCGATAGCCACCATATCTACACATAAAAATCATACAAATACATCAAAACATATAACATTAAAAAACATATACCCTGATAGCGTAAGAAATTTGACTAAAAAACGTTAAAAAAAGACTTTACAAAGAACTGCTTGTGGGAATGCCTACATCTAACTAGAGTCAGACCACCTATCCCCGTTTCTCACAAAACACGGTATATAAGTAGCTATCTCTCCTCCGTTTAATTCATTGTCCAACATGGCCTTGCTCAGAATGGGCAATATAGATGTAGTGTCCTCTTGGCGTCTTGGAAAGAGAGCCACCCACTCAATGACCTAAGGTCATTAAGTTTAGATGTCATGGCTGTCTGTAAGGCCAGCTTTCGTGCCCATTTTCAGTGGATACGAGATTTACATATCTCCATGTTAACCGGGAATGTGGGGTGGACCTGCGGTGCTGTTTTGGAGAGCTCTGTATCTCAAGATAAAGGCCAACTTCCTGGACCCAGACGGCAAATTAGTCGTCCTGGATGAGAACAGTATCGATGAGGGAGCTTTCTGACTGGTGGCTGTTTAGGTGCAGCAAGTTCATGGCAGTAAAATAACCACAAGGGAATGTGAACGGGATTTTGATGGAAAACAGGAACAAAAGTTAATACATCATACATACGTAGCTAGCCAAATAGATAGATATATATATATAGATAGATAGATAGATAGATAGATAGATAGATAGATAGATAGATAGATAGATAGATAGATAGATAGATAGATAGATAGGTAAGTAGGTAGGTAGGTAGGTAGGTAGGTAGGTAGGTAGGTAGGTAGTAGGTAGGTAGGTAGGTATTTAGATAGATAGATAGAGAGAGATAGATAGATAGATAGATAGATAGATAGATAGATAGATAGATAGATAGATAGATAGATAGATAGATAGATAGATAGATGTATTTCCTGTATGTTTTCAGCACTTTTCTCTTTTTTTAATTTTGTTACTTTTGTGGTTGTCGCTTTCGTACGTGTTGTTTCTTTTTGTTGTTTTTATCCAGTTTCAGTGTTTCCGTTTTCATTAACGTCCAAAGGGAATTTTCCCTTTGTAGCATACTCTCTAGTGAAATTCCTCTCCTTTCTATTATTTATACATACATACGAACGTAGTAGATAATAGCTAACCTTTGGCCGCAATTTTGGACCCCGTTGTGTCCACTACTCTGATTGGTTAGTATTGGCGCAATTTGTTTCTTACTCTATCGCGCCAATACGCAGCGTATAACCAATCGAAGACCTTAAATAGGGTCACGTGTGACAGCCTGTTCTCAACTCAGTTTTAAGCCTACAACTCCATCGTCCTCACGTCAGCAACTCTCTACGTACACAATTCAATAAGCAACTCGCCCTGGTTACAACACTGCATTGTTCGTGAATTACTTCACCAGCAAATATACAACCTGCGAGAACTCCTGTACCAAGTGACCCAGGCAGCAGCATCAAAGCCACAACTTCACGTACGACATTGCCGCAATTTCTTGACACAGTATTTCAATTATCGTGTAAATTGACTACGAACAGATATTTATCATTCTTGTGTCTCTGGACTTACTCCTCAATTCGATGGCTATAGACTCTTTCCCTGTCTCTTCTTCATCGCAATCCTTATAGGTTCTTGACACGTATACGTCTATACCTACATACACACGCATACATCTTATTCTTATGGCGGCCTATCTATTATTCTGTATACATGATGCACACACAGTCGCACATGTTAACATATCAATAAATCTTCTCTAAAACATTCTACCCAGTTGTGTCTCTTTTTTTCCCTCTGGCACATATATGCATTGCTCTATTTATATTTATTGTATCGACCGTGTTATATACTAAGGAATCATTCTCGTCTCCTCACTTCGCACGGATGTTACAAATTGGTGACCCGTTCCAGCTCCTGGAAACTACAAAAATAATTATAATGGGGGAAGGAGATACTCCACAGATATCATAAACCTTTCATTCATTCCATTATACTTTCTTTGGCCTCTGTACACTTTTGTTTATTTGTTTTCGTATTGAGAAAATTTGTTAGAAGTATCAAAACTTCAGATACTATTTGATGAAGATTTTTATAAATATTACTAAAGCCGAAGGTGCAAAAACATTCATTTATTAAAATACAATTGTTTCTGAACTCTTACAAGATTAGAGTTGCTGAAAATTAACCATCATTAGTTTTATAGTAAATCCACCATTGCATTTGAGTGCGCACGTGTACGTGTGAAGCGGGGAGGAGAGGATAAAAAGAGCAGTAATAATAGAAACCGGCTTATAGAACAAGAACAACATATGGGAGATAACAGAGATGACGACACCACACATGCGTGCGTGTGTGTGTATGTGTGTGTGTTGTGTGGGGGGGGGGTGAGCGCGTTCGCACGAATGTTCGTGTATCCACGTGCGTGCGATTGAATGTTATAATGAACGTAAATATACACGTGAGCAAAAATACATCTAGAATTACAAAGCCAGTTCTGACAGCTATCATGGCCTGCGCAGGTAATTATCCTTTTCATAATATATACTTATATTTCTTCTACTACAGCCCCAGTGAACTGGTTGAGGGAAACTGCATGACAAGCTGTCATATATAAATATATATATATATGTTAAAATGTGTGTTGACTTGATGACGTCACTGTGATAACGGTTCGGCAAAAAGATTGCTGGAATAAGTCCCAGACTTTAAAATAACTACTAGGGTTGATTTGCAAGACTACAGACTTTCAGGCGGTACCCCAGCTGATAGATAGATAGATAGATAGATAGATAGATAGATAGACAGACAGACAGACAGACAGACAGACAGACAGACAGACAGATAAAGATTCAAATATAATTAACAAGCCTCGCCAGTTGATATCAACAGAAATATTATAAATTTTTAAACAGGTTCTAATCACTTATGTTCACCATCCCAGTAAATAGACCACGACATTATCGCTCAGCCAGTTAGAAATAGCAATCGAATTTTAGGTATAGGCATAGATTCATACAGATTCATACATTGTGTACAAGTGATTGTAATACATTGAAAAGGGGAAGGGGGAATGAATTACATCTTTCAGTATACGAATTCATAAGTTCAGTGATTGAAAAATGTTCATAAAAGTGCACTGATCTGACTAATCGGATCCAGCCCTCGGCCTTTTATTTGGCATCCCATCTCCATGTGGTCGTTCAGATTGGTATAAACAGTAACCAAATCTCACTCAAAACCAACCGTTTTAAAAATGGATACATTAAATAGAGTAAACCTAAAAGGTTTGATGGTCATGACAGGAATGACGTTGATCATAATTATACTATATGAAGGTTGACTTGGGGCTTGATAACAACAACAAAATCGGTTAGCTACTCGAACCATTGAGGCTGCCTTGCGTGTTCATTCCACCTCCTAGAAATAGCAGCCAACTTTTCAAATTTTCTCTACAATCATAAAGCAATGAAATATTCTATAATGTAATCTTAAAGTGTGCCTGGAATAAAGAACCTTTGACTGACCTTATCATACCACTGGACAAGAATAATTATAGGAAATTCTTTTGTTAAGACCATCGGTTTTGAGGTACGGAGAATGGAGAAAAGTCGATTGTAATCTATTTAAATTCTATATATGGTGCTTATTTTATGAGAGTTGGTTATAGCATCGATGTTCGGCTTACTTTTATTTTAGTGCGTTTTATCTAGATGAAACATAAATTGAATCCTTGCCAGATTTGAACTCAGAATGTAAAAGAATATAGCTAAATACCAAATTGCATTTAGTTCAGCACGCTTTCTCTCTTTCTCTCTCTCTCTCTCTCTCTCTCTATCTATCTATCTATCTATCTATCTCTCTCTTTCTCTCTCTGTTCTATATTTCATATAAGCACTATACATCAATTAGTCTTACGTAAATTAGCAAGCAAGTATCAATTGCATAAAGTTTTATTCTAATCCCATGCGGTAACATCAAAGGTACATATCAATAGTAACCATACATAAAGTGATTTCCAGAGTTATTTTACACATAGGTAAAATTTCCATTATGTTGATTGTTGATATACATCGTATATTCACGACAGAGAACCAACCAAATCAAAAATTGTTTATTCAATGCAGAATATAATCTTAAAGATCTGGAATTAGAGAAGAGTTAATTCGACACGACAAGAGTTTTATAAAATTAGACTACAGCTGTTTCGTTTTCTGTTCCTGTTTAAAACGTCATTCTTTCAAACATCAATATCACTAATCTTATTAAGCAATTTGGATTCTTTTTTTCTTTTGTAATTTATATTAATTATTCAAGGTAAAATCTAAATCAACAGGACACAATTTTATAAACATGTAACTATTACATTGGTTGGTAGCCAAATGGTAGTCGTTTGAGTGCTAGATTGATTACTTTGTAGTAATCGTTCTGTCTTTCTATGCTCTTTGTTCAAATTCTACCGAGGTCAACATTACTTTTCATTCTTTCTGGATCGATATATAAAGTACTAGTCCTATACTAGAATCAATTTCTCTCTTTCTCTCACTCTTTCTTTCTGTCTGATATTTCTCTCAAAAATAGTTTTGTTTCATTGGTCCTTTCAACTAACGGTCTTAAGCATGCAATGAACAAAATTCAGTATAAAATCATCTTGTTATAAAATCGAAGAAAACCTTAAATCAAAGGATAGAGGGTTAATAATTATATGCAAAATATACATATATACACTAAAACGTACAGGCGCGTGTACATAGTTATATACATATGAAGACATATATAGGCGAGACGTAAATATATATATACAAATACATATGTGTGTGTGTGTGTGGTGTGTGTGTGTGTGTGTGTGTGTGTGTAGGAACACATGCACACGCACAAAACCTCCCGGTGTATGCATTACAGATCAGTTGCTACAGACAAAAGAAAGGGAATGTATACATTTCAAAATGCTGCACCCTATTACAATAACGCATTAAGGAAAAGTGGATGCTCGGAGAATATCTAGTATAATCTAGTTAATGCTCGCAATAATATGACACGTAGAGCTAGAACTAGGAGAGTTTTGTGATTTAACCCAGCGTTTAATATGGCCGTAAGAACTAATATAGGTAAGGAATTATTAAAATTAGTCTCTAAGCATTTTCAATCCAGCCATAAGTTCTGTAGAATATTTAATAGGAGAACGCAGAAGATTAGTTATTCTTGTTGCAAAAACTTCGCCTCTTTTATTAGCCAACACAATACTAAAATTATTACAGACAACTACGTGCCGAATCTAATCCGAGGAATTGTAACTTCAAAGATGAGACCTGCTGTCCGTTGGAAGGAAAATGTCTCGAAAAAGGTATTGTCTAGAGAGCTAAAATGCAAATAAAAGGCTCACAAGAATATAAAGCATATCCAGGAGCTTCAGAAAATTATTTCAAGACTCGATTCCATCCCTACCGAAATTCCTTCAGGCACCCCGTAAACAGGACAGCGACTAGTCTTGCAAAGCATGTCTGGGAATTGAAAGAGAATGAAATCCGTCCTTTCAATGTAATCTGGAAAATCCAAGATAAAGCATCAGCTTACAGACATGGAGCTTATAAAAAATTTATGAAATGTGATCTTTACTTTACGGAGAAGTTCTTTATCCTGTTCCAGGATAAAAACGCTCTGAACCAGGGACGCAAGTGCATAACAAAATCTAAAATGGCACATAATAAAATTTTAAATGTCAGCCGACAAAATACCATATGGGTAATATATTTTGACTTTCGAAATATTTTCGACTGCCGCTTTTAAATTTGTCTTTACAGTGTATGATTATTTCGCATCGCAACGATATAGAATATATTTCGACTTATTCTTTAAGAAAACCTTTACTGTTTTACAAATTTAATTTCAAGCTTAAGCTTTGCCGAAGTTCATTTTTATTATTTTATTTTATTTTATTTTACACAGGTATTAAATTATTATATCAAATTTACATATAATTTCACATATGGTGCAGCATTTTGAAATGCTGTCTCATCTGAATTTTAATATTATACACGTCGAGCAGCTTCTTAAAATTTGTCTGTATATGTGCGATATGATGTAGACATGTCACTATATATTTATATTTATGTGTATGTTTGTATGTATGTATTGTAGATATGCACATGCATGCGTACGTATACATTTGCGTATGTGTATGTGTGTAAGTATATGTGTATGTATATATATATATATATGTAATTTTACGCGTGCGTTGGTTGCGCAAAATTTATTAAGTACCTTTCCCTGCTCGCTACTTTGGTAGCGTCTTTACGTAACGCCTTATTCCTTACCTTTTTCTCCCGCTTCTCTCGTTATAGCGCTATACTTTTTCTGTTTCACTTTCATTTTCTGTTTTTCTTTTTCTCTTCCACCTCCCTTTGCTTAATGCATACTTTCCCTATCTTTCGTCTGTAATAACTGACCTGCATATGCATACACCGGGAGATTTTGTATTTGTTTATACATTTATGTCTCGGCCATATATGTCTATATATGTATATAACTAATTACATGCGTCTGTACGTTTTAGTGTATATATGTATATTATAGATGATTTAGTATGTGAATAGGCTGCTAAATTCATATGTAATCCAGCGTGAAAATTTTTAATTGTTAATTTTTAATCTGATATAACTTTATTGTATTAATTGATTTATATTTTGCATATAATTATTTACCCTATGTGTTTAGACTCTGTCCTTTGATTGAAGGTTTTTATTCGGTTTTATAACAAGATGATTTTATTCTGAATTTTGTTCATTGCATGCTTAAGACCGTTAGTTGAAGACACCGATGAAACAAAACCATTTTCAAATGTGTATCCGTTAAACTAATTTATGTTTGCTCACAACCTTCTGTTCCGTTCTAAACAAAACTCTCTGACGAACGGGAACGTGAAACTCTACGTAACAGTCTTTGTGGTATCTCTGCTTCTTTTCAATAAAGCATATTACTCTACCTCTGGTATTCGAGTACTATTTTTCTACCTTGTTTCGCATTTATGTGCTTACTCCGATATGTGTATATATATATATATTATATATATATATATATATATATATATATATATATGTATATATATATATATATCCTAAAAATATATTTGCCAACTAAATGTGGCGGTCCTATAGAGGACGGTGTTACTGTTGTTTTTAACCCCAGTAAGACATCTCCTTCAGCTGGCCAATGACACAGTCTCTGTCCAATTAGTATTTGCAAGGGAGATCATCGCTCCCATCTCTAGCCTTACGTGATACACACAGACCCGAATTTCTGGGCAGTTACCCGACTTCAGTGTGTGTTGATCAGAAGCTAGTGATGAAGAACTCATTCCACTCGCAAAATACTATATCCTTTTTCTAGCGACACACTTTCGTTAATCTCGTAAAATGTGGCGTAAGTTATATTAAATCTCTGAGCGAGAGATAAACAGTAATAGTACGGAATCGTAGAATATATTTGCCAACGAAATGTGGCGTTCCAATAGAGGACGGTGTTACTTTCTTTTAGCCCCAGGAAGACATCTCCTCTAGCTGGCCAACGACACAGTATGTATCCGAAAACTATTTGCGAGGGAAGTCATCGCTCTCCTCTCTACCCTTATGTGATACCTTCCTCGCAAATAGTAACCGGACACAGACTGTGTGTCGTTGGCCAGCTGGAGATGTCTTCCTGAGGCTAAAAATAACATTAACACCGTCCTCTATAGGACCGCTGCATTTAGTTGGCAAAAACAGTGCTCTTTGAATGGAGTCCTTTACACAGAATTATAGGCACCCCTGTTTCACAGTCACCAATTAAAATATATGTTGGACCGGTAACTAGGCCACAAGGAACCTTTTACGCTGATGTTCAATGGATGCGAGATCAAATCAAAACTAAAATCAAATACTCTTCCCTACAAAAATGTTGTTCACTTGCCAGTTAGTGTTTCTCATTTTCTTTTGTATTTAAAGCTGTGATATGACACCCGTGTTTATTTACTCACTGATACTTGTACACCTACAGGCAGTCGTAAACAGAGGTAGTTTGCCTGTTCCAAGAAACACAAGCTACTTAATATTAGGAAAAATGCATCTCTACTTAATGGATTATATCCAAAGCTAGATTATCTTGCAATAACTTTGATAAAACCACAGAAAACATTTATCTGCCAACATAAATATATCAGTGAAAAATAAATCGATGTTGTTGTTGTTGCGGTGTCAAACAGTTATCATCCAGCCATTGTTAGAGCTTTAATATATTCAAATATACATACATCCAGTCATGTCCCTTATAAGGCAGCAGATTGGGATTTGAGGAACATTAGTTACTATTTCTAACAGACCATACAAAATACGTACACTTCATGACCTTGCGACCAGAAGTGTATATTCTGTATTAATTATACTGATTAATGATGAACTCACTTAAACTCGACATTATCAAAACAGAGGACCAACCCTTTCCTCAAGATTTTGCAGGTATTTAAGCTCGCAGAATTCTGAGTTCAAATTCTGCCGATATCGACTGTCTTTCCTCCTTTCGGGGTCGGTGAAATAACAGCTGAGCACTGGGGTCGATGCAACCAATTTACTCCCTCTGAAAATTCTTGACTCTGTGCCAAAATTTGAAACCAATATTTTATAAGCAATACACACACACACGCATACACACATTTTTATCGTTTATCTTTTACCTGTTTCAGTCATTAGAGCGCGGCCATGCTGTGGAACCGCCTTGAATCTTTTTTTTTAGCCGAATGAATCGGCCTCAGTACTTATTTTTTAAGCCTGGTACATATTCTAATAAGATAACCTGATATTCCTTTCTCCAGAGTTTCAATGACGTACGTAAATTGAACTTAAGTGACAAGTGAAGTTAGCGAGCTGGATACTTTTCTCCTGCTACGTACATCTTACATGATGCCAAATATATATCAAAATGAACAAGGCTAAAGCATTGTAAGGGAGAATATGATCCAATAGATCGACGTTACTGGAATTTAGTTTAGGAATATAATTTTGAACTTGGATCGAGAGGCAAGCACCTAATATATAGCGATCTTAGTATCTAGTTTCTAAATCATATATATATAATTTAGAAACTTCGAGAGACTCGAAATTAATCGTTTCTAACAACTGATAGAGAAATTTAACAACGAATAGAAGAAATTCAAAGGATCGTTTTAGTTCAATTGTTGAACGTTTCACATGATTACAGGAGATGTGGGTTCGAGTTTCATACTCAGCCGTCTACTTCTTCCTTCCAAAGGTTCTTTTTTTTTACCCAGTATTTAGACGCAATTATCTATAACTTTATCTCCTTCGAATTACACTATTAAACATTAGTCATTTCATATCTCTCTATGTTTCTAAATTCTTAAACAACATATGAATGTTGGTGGGAAGGATAAAGCTTCTAAATTAGTTGGATATATTCTAAGGGTTGGTTTGGTATAGTGTTACAAAGACTATCAGGCTTATAGAAGATGGGGATTCATGTCCCGTTGGCACCCTTTGACTTCCATTTAAGGGAAGGGGTGGTTATCCAAATCAACTTTATCAATTCTTGCTTTATCTTGGACTTATACCGTTTAAAACGATTATTTTCTAAATTTTTATACCGTAAACAATACGTGTGTTTGCTTCTATGAATACATGTGTTTGTATTCCTTCTTTCCTGAGCGTCCAATAATACTATATTTGTTCCACGTCCTCGCGTTGTTGTGTTTTTTTGTGCTTTCTTTTTTGGATTAACTTTATATATATATATATATATATATATATAATATATATATATATATATATATATATATGGGGGGGATGAGTGTGTATGCGTTTGTGCGTTTATGCAAGTATGTAGTTACATGCAAGGTCTGATCAATAAGTATGCGGACTGTTGCCATAGTAACGAAGCAAAAGTGCGTAGAGAAAAGCCGCTTGGCACAGATCGACCTTGAACCCTGCTGAGCATGTGCATTGTTCTAGCTCTCTTCTGCTGTTTACAGC
>NC_043010.1:42283898-42316398 GCF_006345805.1 Octopus sinensis
ACATGATTTTGGGGTGTCTTGATATTTTACATATATTGAGTGATTAAACGTAATCTAATGCAGATAGTTCATATAAGTCAGTGGAGTCGCACAACAAAATGTGTGCATGTGTGTACGTGCGTGTCTGCATATGTAATGCCTCGGTACTTGCCCTAATATCGCCAGCCATATTTCTCTCTCTCTCTCTCCTCTCTCTCTCTCTCTCTCTCTCTCTCTCTCTCCTTTCAAATTTAATGTGATGACATCATTAATGTGACTAAGTGTCTTGCTATTACAAATGTCTCAAATCCATAATCCTGCATTCAGATTTTCACTGACTGATATTTCAATACGACATCTCTTCGCTTTTTCACCAACCACAACTTAAATTAACTTGCGGAAGCCTGGATCCTCTTTCTTCGATTGAACATCTATAAATAGCTGAAGATTTCTTCCTCTGCCTAACTGAATCTATGTATGACGTCCCATCATCCTCTCACTATTTGTTTTCTATAATTATGTCACACGCAAACACTATTAATGAAAATAAATGTTTTCTTCCTCGTTTTACACAGATTTTCAACATGTTTCTCACGCACTTCTCTTTGAATGAACAATTTTTGCCCGCCATGCCAATAATTATTTACCTCTCTCGAATTCTACCTGCATGGATATTTTTATCGTTATGCGGTTCCTTAACTTTCCCATTTAAGAGTTAATATTTCGTCCATTAAATGTGGTGAGCTTGCAGAATCGTTAGCATGCCGAGAAAGATGCTTGGCGCCCTTTTGTCCGTCTTTACGTTTTTAATTCAAATTCAACCGAGGTCGACTTTGTCTTTCATCAATGAAAATCGATTACATTGACCCAGTGCTCAACAGATATTTATTTTATTGACACTGAATAGATGAAAGGCAAAGTCAACCTCGGCGAAATTTGAACTCAGAACGTAAAGACCCGATGTAAATGCTCGTCCGATTCTGTCAGCTCGCCGTATACGTGTTGATAGGACCTATGCACACGATGTTCTCTTTGCCACACCTGTCACATGTATAGAGAAAGCGTTTCAGTTCATGATAGAAAGAACAGTATCAAAATTAGGTTATATTTTTTCGAAGTGTGGCGGCGAGCTGGGCACGCCGGGCAAAATGCTTAGCAGTATTTCATCTGCCTTTACGTTCTGAGTTCAAATTCCACCGAGGTCGACTTTGCCTTTCATCCCTTCTGGGTCGATTAAATAAGTAACAGTTACGCACTGGGGTCGATATAATCGACTTAATCCGTTTGTCTGTCCTTGTTTGTCCTCTCTGTGTTTAGCCCCATGTGGATAGTAAAGAAATAGGTATTTCGTTGTCGTTACGTTCTGAGTTCAAATTCCGCCGAGGTCGACTTTGCCTTTCGTCATCTCGGGGTCGATAAATAAAGTACCAGTTGCGCACTGGGTCGATGTAATCGACTTAATCTCTTTGTCTGTCCTTGTTTGTCCTCTCTATGTTTAGCCCCTTGTGAGTAGTAAAGAAATATATATTTTTTCGAAGTGTAAATATAATTAAAAATTACACCACAATAGCTGAGCCCACACATTTTCCTATTCTTTGATAATGAAGCGAATTGGTTTGAGCAGAAAAGGTCAAGAAAAAAGTGTATTTCAACAAATGATGTAGCATTCTTAGAATAAAATATTTAAGCCGCTTATATCTAGAAAAAATGTTTTTAACATTGTATTATTAAATAAGGTTGAGAATTTATTTATGTCGGTAGGGGAAAATGATACTAGTATTGGTGATGCTATTATCGAGAAACGCAACTTCGATGTGATGAAGGGAGTGAGCTAATATACGGCACATGATATTTGTTCGCTATAAATAAATCAATTGTGCAGGTCGTTCGGCGAAGGCTGAACACTCATATGTCGTCTTCGTCGGAGAGTCCGTCATTGTCGAGAAATGCAATCAGAAACTTAATTCGCCGATATTTTAAGTCTTGGTTGTGGTACGTTGCCGCGCGTATAAACAGCTGAGGTAGAAAAACATCGGATTGTAACTTTTTAATGTGCCTCTATGGTCGAATTTTTTACGGAGTCAGTCATGCTATTTTCTTTTCTGGGAAGTTCATACAGTTAGTTGAGTATGTGTTTTTAAAACTTATCTTTTTTTACTTGAAATAAATATTAAATAATCCATTGCTGTTGTTGTTTCTACAAACGAATCTGAGGGTTTTTTTTTTCTTTTCTTTTGTTGAATTGGGAAAAATCAAATATAAAATTTGTAAATGTACTGATCTTTAAGGAAACACCTAAAATCAACTGGAAATTTTACGAACTTTATTATCTGTTTTATTTAATTAGATCTTCCCCATTTCTCTGGAAGAATAAAAATCTCACTGAAAAAAAAAACAGTTGGTTCTTACAGTAGAAACACATACTGATAGAATAAATGGATTTCATTGTAATGATATCTAATGTATAATACGCTTGCTTGAAGCAGTATAGCAGTGTCGACTCTCAATTAAATATCTCCGGATTTTTTCTTAATAGATCTAGTATCTTCATTTGAATATTTTAAAAGGTCATCAATTTGCTTAGAAGCTTCTAATCATATTTAACCTTTTCTTATTAACAAGGAGGGAATGGAAGAAATGTCACTGAAATTAAAGGAGTTTGATAAATGAAAACTTCCCAGTTAAGTTTACTCAACAAGATATTCCGCTATTGAATTCCATAATATTAGCAACAATTCCGGTTTACAAAAGATGAAAACTATAAAGTTATGAAATTCATGCCTTTCTTAGCGTCATTACTGATAGAAAGGAAGTCCATTTATTCCAAGAGAGAAATCATCAAACCACAGTCATTGTTTGTCAAGAATTTGCCACCAAATTCCGTTATTTGTTTCCTCTTACAAATAGAATCTTTGCATAAGTCAATCAACCTGCTAGAAATAGCATACATATTTTCTATAATCATATCCCACCGACTTAGAAATGAAGGTGACATTGCATAATGTATTCCTATATACACGATATACTGAAAACATTTGGTCGCGGTTTGAAGGTTTTTTTATAAAAAAATTGTTTGATAAGAGCTGACCTAGGACTAAAGAGAAAACCAGCGATGTATATCTCTAAATCGGTTATTTTTCTTCTCCCAATTTCATTATTTATTGCATATTTTCCATCTAATTTCCTTCTTTATTGCACATTTTGATGAAGACATTTCACAGATTCAACTACTCAAAAACTTCCTCTATCGCTTTCCATCTCTAATTTGCCTGCTCATTATTACCTCCACCAATCAAATACCTAATTCATTTCTTGAAGCATTATTTTTTTGTTATTTTATTCATTCTTTTTATATCATTACATGATATAAAAATCGTGGATCTCTACAAAAAGAAATCTCTTAAATGAACGAAATAAATTAAAGTTATCTTTAACTAAACGATGTTCTGCAGTTTAATTAAATAAACCACATGTGTTCAGCGCGCAGTTTGTGTAACATTGATATTAGGTTATTAGATGAATCCGTATATATTTCTTCTTGATGTCCGTAAATTACTTTTTCTTCAAAACGTTTCCAGTATTCTAAAAGTATTCTTAAATCTTCTGAATTTTCTGCTGATTTGTACTGATTGAATTAGATTTGAAATTGAATAAATTAAACCTGTGAAGTCAATCTGTAGTAACATGAGTCGATCCGAATACAGCATACAGCATCATGGAAACTATGACAATTCCTCCGTAAAAACAGCGAAGTTCGGTGAGCTGCAATGATACTCCAATATATTTGGATTCAATAATACAGAAAACAGTAGCTTTGTTCTGTTGTTCGATTGCGTGTTTTATGCTGTTCAGAATGATCTGGCAATACACTCTGCCTGGTTCGGATACATTTCTCCATCTGTAGCACTCAGTGAGTTTGTCTTTCTTGGGAATGCGTACAACTGCACCGTGTTCTCTAGTTCGCGGGTTCTTCCCTAGAGTTCCAGGCAAAGTTACGGAGCAGGCTTGTAAAACCAATACGCGCAACTGATTTCACTGATATGATTCTAGTCTTCAAGAGGTTGACTTCCTCAGAGACGATTTCACCAACGTCCTTCATACTGTCACCAACAGGAGACGACTGTTGCCCCGACTGTTGCGATATTTTTGCACTTAGAACTGTTTTCAAATCTTGAGGGTTTTTTTTCTGGGGACTAAGTACCTACATGAAGCTCAACCACATTTAGGAAAGAGACTGTACATGGAGTTGTCTCTGGTTACTCTAGTCTATCACTGGGGGTTAAACGACAACAATAATACCAACCATGGCAAATCGTTAAGATAGTCTCTACATTTCGGTGACCCTACTAGAAATTGCAACCAGATCTCGTTTATATGAAACTTCGCTGTTTTAAAGATTAATGAATTCGATAATGGCCCCCTAGTTAATGAAAATGACGAAAGTGAAATAGGGTTTATGTAAAAGAAAAGGTGTTACAGTTTGATTGATTAGTTCTGTACAATAGTTTTATATCCAACACCATATGCATATACTTTGAAGGGAGTTCTGTACCCGAACACGATTCAATGATTTTTGAAGTTGTTATTGAAACAAAAGATCCATTGTACACGTTAGGCTTCACTCTGTTGTCGTAACAGTGCCAGAATAAGTCGAAATCGCAGTACTTTGATTATCAGACTTGCATATTCTCTCTAGAATTCATAACCTTTTAATTATAGGTTATCTGTAATATAGAAAATATGTAATTTTCCTCCCGTAAATGTCGTCTAGCCAAAACAATAGACAATATACATTTGAAGCGAATTCAAGCTTACTTTGATTCAGTACTTCATTTGTTCTGCCTTTATAGATATTTAGCAGAAATTTTCATGAATGCATAATACACGTTCCTCTCTATTCTCTGGACTGCTCTCAGGGATATCGATTTATATAAGAATCATTAATACTCGCAAGAATTGGCAATCACGGTAGAGTAAGATATAAGCGCTCACTCATCGAGTTTCCATTTCTAGTTTAAGTAATTTTCACCTCTTTCAAACCACTAAGGCCCAACAAAAGTATTAATGCTACATAATTCCTTTTCCATTTTAAGAATATTGACCATTATTTCACAAGTTAATATTCATGGCTGTGAATTAAAGATATATCTTGGTTTTAATTTGTAATTTTAGCTACTTCATTTCAGGTATACCTGGCCTCCTCCAGGAGGATAGGTATACCGTGCATTCTCATATATCATCTCGTATCTACAAACGACACCAATCTAAAGGAAAGTGAAGCTGGTTAGCACAGAGATAAATTTCATGGCTTGCCTTGAACCCTTAGTTCCTAATGGAAGGGCCCAAGGCAAGACGTACGACTCTAACCAGAGTCAATTTCTTCACAGGACAGACAGACAGAAAGAACTGATACTTTATCAACCTCGAAAGGATGGAACGTAAAGGAGATATTTGAACTCATAGTGCATAGAGCTACAACGAATACCGAATAAAAACTTTACTAATTCATGGCCATATTAGACTTACTCATGGACCATCATTCTATTAAAGAATCCATTACATCTGAAACATTTCCCTTGTAATGGCTTTTCATTTCAAGTCTTTTATAGAAGCATCATGACTTATGGAACAAAGTTTATGAAACATAAAGTAGTCCACAATAGACAATTGAACACGTTAGTAGACCAACATATAAAGAAATACAGAAACACACAGCCTTTGTTGATGGTATTTAAACCCGATCAGTCTTGATCTATGGCAAAGTCTTCTAGCCTTGATCAACTCTTTTTCTTTTTTTCAAAGGTAAAATGTATCCAGAGACATGTTATTCAATATGCCCTTCTTGTCTAAGATGGTGGGTGTGAATTAAGGTCCGGTTGTTATTACTAACCGGCCCATCGACTATATAATGGATTCATGAAACACCTCGTATTAGAGCTTAGGACGAGTGTGATTTATTTTATTTTCAGTTTTTCATGCAACATTAAGAAACAATCTGAAATCCTCAAAACCAACGGAGGCTCAGAGATATTTTAATGCACTGCCGATGGAATTGACTTTTCCACACCAAACGAAAAATTATTTTATCTGTGGCGGATTGTTGTCTGATCTTCTGATACAAAATACAGAGAATACTTATGTTCTATTTTCATATGGAAATGAGTAAAATGAGTAGTCTTTCAAAACACTCGACGTACATACCATTTTAGAATTTCAGTTTAGTTATTGGGGATGGAAAATTTTATGAGTACAGGTATCCTCGCGTTACAGCTACCTTAGATTAGATGGTTTTGTGCTTCCAGAAATGTTAATGAATGACCACTAATTTAGAGATACGATCTGCAGTTCCGCGCTTACGGAAACTTCGATAAAGTTTGGACGGTTAAAAAACAAAACTTTCTTCTTAGCCAAAGACCGTTTCTCAGCGTCTTAGCTAAGGTCAAAGTATTTTCAACAATTTGTAAATCACTTGTGTGTGCTTGTGTGTGGGGGAGGATCGAGGTACTATATTTCTTCTACATATTTATTGTGGATAACTGCTGATCACGGCTACTGTCTGATTTACCTACAATTCAAAATGTCTGGGAAGAAGCCATCAAGTGGAAGTAAACACAGTAGAACGAAATGGAACCTTAAAGGACTACACTGGATATTAAATTTTGTTTTAAAAAGGCTTCAAACGGGAAAAAAATAAGTAATATTGATAAAACATTAAAGCTTTCTATATCGACATTGAGGGACAACTGAGTGAAATGCTCAAGAATCTACCCCGTTAACTGCTCAGTATTTTTCTTTTCATAGGTCTAATAAGATGCTTAAAATGGAAATCCACTTGGGAGAATGGATCGAAGTTCAGGCTCTGCGTAATGTGCCAATAAGCATGATCGTAAATAAAGAAAAAAGCCAAAAGTATGTATGACCATTTACAGAAACAGGAAAAATTTCTAATGAATAAAACGTTTTCTAACTCGTAACGGCTAGTCGGAAAAGTTCAAGAAGCGCTTATATCTGTACAACATAAAATGACTGGAAAAGCTGCCAGTATTGATACAGAAGTTGCCACTAATTATCCTATCTAACTGAAAAAAATTATTGCTGAAGTGGGCTACACACCACAGCAAGAGTACAACGTTGATAAAATTGTACATTCCTGCAAGAACTTTGTTTCTCAAGTAGGATTCAAAACTTTCGAACATCATCTGACGCTTTCTCTGAGTGGAAATTATATAAAATCAAAACCCTTGCACGTGCATCTCTCCTAAAACCCATGGGCATTCAAGGGTTACGAAAAGTTTAATTTACCTCTGATGTGGCGTTCAATAAGAAGGAATGGTGACAAAGAGGTTTTTCAAAGTGTAGTTTACAAACATTTAATTTCTTTTATTCTGCAGCATAAAGGTACAGTGTCAGACATAATATTTCCAACAAAGTATTGCACCTTTTAGATAGAGTACCAAGCCACCCATTGAACTTTCTGATAATATGAGAGTAAAATGCATCCCCAAGAAAACAATTTCTTTGCACCATCTTCAAGAAGAAGCGTCAGATGATTTTTGAAAGTTTTCGATCCTACTCGAGATACAACATTCTAGCAGCTAGAATCTAGCTTATCAGTATAATCTATATACTTATTCTAGCGTCAATTAATTTGGGAACACGATGTAGTGTAATTTTATATTATTTTTATTCCTTAGGCTATCCACACAAGCATGTAATTGAATTTTGCTTTTTCTTTCGATATGTTGGATGTGTGAGAGTATGCGCACGTGGTGGTATCTACATTTTTATACAAAGGAAGTAGTTAAGTACATCAATCATCAGTGACCAATGGTGTAGAAAAGGAAACGAAAACAAACGTGTGTAAATCCACCAATATTTCCCCGGAATGTTTCCAAACAGTTTTATAATTGACAGATTTAATTGTTTGTTGATATTGTCGTAGTTTTGGGTTTTTCTTCTTTCCTCAGTAAATTTTTTGATGCTTTGATGGTTATTTTTCTTCTATTCTGCTGTTATAGTTAGTTATTTTCACCATTAATCATCACAATAATAAGCTACACTCATGCTCCTATTTTCTTTCGTTGGACGTCTTAGACAAATGGTTCTGAACGTTAATTAAAATGCTTCACATGTGTTATCACTTTATTAAACTGATAAATCTTATCTTGCCATGTTGACAAATAAGCTGTAGCTTGTGTATGATGTAGAGAAGTGATTTATTATATGCCTAATTTCTTTCCCCTTTTCATTCTTGGTCTCTCTGTATCACTTCATATATATCATTATCCATATCTGTCTATCCATGTGTGTATGTGTGTGTGTGTGTGTGTGTTGTGTGTGTGTGTGTGTGTTGTGTGTGTGTGTGTGTGTGTCGATAGCTCTCTCTCTCTCTGTCATTAATCTCCTCTATCATTAACCCTCTCTCTTTTTTCTGTCTCGCTATATTTTTTTTTTAATATGCATTTATATTTCAATATGATAATTTTGTAAACAACATATTAAGATCAAGTTGCAGATATTTTTATACAGTTCTCAAATGTGGTAATCATTTGCGAGACAGGCTTTACCATTGAACATTTTTAGAGTAATGAGAAGTTCTGAGTCAAGTATACACGTTGCCTCGCTTCGCCTCCCTCGTAAGTCTGCTCGTATCACGTTTGCAGTAAGTTTGTTAATTGTATAAACTCTGTGGTATAACATTTGTTTAAATCAACCAGAACATGTAGAGTTGGCTGGCTTATTTGTTTCATCCTCTTTGAGGCTCAAATTTGTCAAAAACAATTTTCAAATTTTCCTTTCCAAAACACATTCTTTTTACAAACATTGTGTTGGATTCCAAAGACAGCAAAATATGGGATGAGGTTGAGAACGAGTCAGAAAGGCAGGTGCAAAACGAGTCAAGATCATTCCTTTTCACCTTTCTCATGGAAAAGGAAGATGAAGAACGTTTTCAAACCATGAAGGTTCAAAATTCAAATAGTTGCACCACTGCTGTTGTTGCAACGAATTGTAGTAGTAGTAGTAGTAGTAGTAGTAGTAGTAGTAGTAGTAATAACAACAGCAACAACAGCAATTGTAGCGAAGATGATATTCTGCTCATGCAAAAAAAGAAAGGGGCTTCATGATAGCTGAATTTCAAAGTTTAAAAACATTGCGGCAAACGAGAATAGTAGTAAAAACAACAGCTGCAGCAGGGGTAGTAATGATAGCAAAGGCAATAGCATGGCAAAGCCACAAAAAGGAAACATCGGTAGCAACAGCGACAGCAATAATGCCAGCAGAGAAGGCAATAACATTGGCAGCAGGGACAGCAGCAGTAGCATCATCACCAACAACATAAGCAATAACAATAGCAAGGATTCATTCGCCGGTGACATCAACAAATTTGAGGAAATATCTGAAAGAGTTTCAAGTACGAAACTTTATAAGCATATAAAAAGATTTCTGGTGTGTAAACTTCTGTCGGTAAAACATGGTTATACACATACACACATGTATATATATATATATATATATATATATTATATATATATATATATATATGCCTGTATCTGTGTGTAAATAGATAGGTACATAGAGATAGAATAGTAATTACGAAATGCATAAACATTTTTATGCTATATAAGGAGAAACACAATTACATCGTTAAAATTAGCATGAAGAGAGGAGAGCTTGTTGGGGGTAAGAAGGAAATAGCAGAAGAAAATCAGTAGAAAAACTTCAAAAACAGAGAAAATGAGGGGAAAATAGAGAGAGGGTGAAGAGGGGAGTGGTTGATGAAATTAACGAAGATGAAAAGAAACAGAAATGAGAAACTTGAAAAAAATATTTTTTGCAAAGTTCATCGAAAGATTAGCGATAACAAGTGAATAAAATATGGAGATATGCGAAAGGGAGTAAAATATTTTCAATGAAAGATATTAGTTAAGTGAGAAGGGAATGAGAGATGGTGAGATTTTCACAAAAATAGGAATTTTCATCAAGTAAAATATGAAAAAAATTTGAAAGAAAAATAAATAATTCAATGATAATGAAGACATTTAAGTTGAGGTGTCAAGAGAGGAGGCATACCCTGAAGATAGCTCTTAAGTGAAAGAGCAAGGTAAGTTAATTAGGTAGTTAATTCTAATAATTCACCGGTGCCAATAACTTCTCAACAGCTGCATAGTGGATGTCATTCATGGCCGACATATTTCTAATGAAAATCTGTATTCGCACATTTTCTACCTTGCTTTAAATGTTGCTACTAAGAATAGGTTTGACTTTGTTTCGTTACAAATTGATCCACTTCCAATCAGAATTTGTTTGATTGCCCTTTCACTTTCAATAGTCACTCATTAAGCTAAAATTGTGAGAAAATCGATTAGTAAACGTATGTGTGTGTGTTTATACACGCTTACGCGTAGAAAGGGAGTTCGTCTAATCTCTCTGTCTCCTTCTCCCCACTATCACCTTCTGTAGATATGTGTGTGTTTATATGAGTACGTGTATATGCATATACGTAGATATACACACATATACATACATATATACATACATATACACACCTATACACACACACACATATATATATATACATATATATATATATATATATATATATAATATATATATATATATACATACAAACACATACATACATATATATATACATACATACACACATACATCCATATGGTACCGTTAACATCGGATGCGCAGGTGTAGGGGACCGTTTAAAAAGTCCGTTTTGAACGCCTTCCTCTAAAAATATGCCGAATTCACCAGCCTAAATAGGCAACTGGTTTATTTCACCCACTAATTAATAAGAGAAACACCTTTTGCTCGCCATCGTAGCACTATCCTGAACAGATTTTATAATATACATCTACACCACGTGGAATCTCGCTAACGCGATTATGGCTGAAACTAACACCACCACAGATGAAACTAACAACGCCCCCACCGATGGAAACAGAACTACTTCACCAGTAAGGTATTTAAGAAGACATACAAATATACATATATGTATGCCTACATATATACATACATACGTACACACACATACATACACACACACATATATATACACACATATAGGCGCAAGAGTGTCTGTGTGGTAACAAGTTTGCTTCCTAGCCACACGGTTCAGGGTTCAATCCTACTGCATGTCACCTTGGGCAAGTGTCTTCTATAGCCTGGAGCCGAACACAACTTTGTGAGTGGATTTGGTAGCCGGAAACTGAAAGAAGCCTGTCGCATACATATATATATATATGTGTGTGTGTGTGTGTGTGTGTGTGTGTGCCTTTGTGCCTGTGTTCATCCCCAACCACCGCTTGAGCTTGATAACTGGTGTTGTGTTTGCGGCCCCTTAACCTAGCGGGTCGACAAAAGAGGCCGATAGAACAAGTAGCAGGCTTACAAAATAAATATTGGGGTTGATTCATTCGACTAAAATTTCTAGATGGCGCCCCAGCATGGCTACAGTCTAATGACTGAAACAAGTAAAAGATGAAAAGATATATATATATATATATATATATATATATATACTTTATTTTAAGCAGCAGAAAATTCAACAAAATAGGTTCGATTCTTATTCACCTACTCGATTCTTGTACCCCTACTCAAAGTTTTTAAACGGAAATACATATTTACTGTTAAAAAGGAAAAGAAATACAATAAAATTGATGTATATATATATATATAATTAAAAATGAGGGTGTCTAAGAGACACCAACATGCCGAAATAGCAGTCGAAATTCTGACTATAAAAACCACGTTAAGTGTTCATATCGTACCATGAGATAAGACAGAGGGACAAAATATACAAGCAAAAGTTTTGCTTGTATATTTTGTCCCTCTGTCTTATCTCATGGTACGATATGAACACTTAACGTGGTTTTTATAGTCAGAATTTCGACTGCTATTTCGGCATGTTGGTGTCTCTTAGACACCCTCATTTTTAATTATATATATATAAATAAATATATATATATATATACATCAATTTTATTGTATTTCTTTTCCTTTTTAACAGTAAATATGTATTTCCGTTTAAAAACTTTGAGTAGGGGTACAAGAATCGAGTAGGTGAATAAGAATCGAACCTATATTCGCCTGATACAGTTATTCGTTTCCTTATTATTCTGAGGCAATTCATTTTTGTAATGACTTTAATTCCTTCACGATGCGACAAAAAAAACAAAGAATGAAAACACTCTTACGATTTATGGCTTTTCGCATCTCACTTGTATTCACTCTTACCCTTTATGCCTACACAAGCAAGGTTTAGAAAATGGGAATCCAAATCTACAGTTCCATTTAGTTTACTTATGACTAAACAGAAATAAAACCTGAATATATTTCTTGTGTCTAGACACGCGTGCGCACAAATATTCACAATCAAGCACTCACGGCGGTACACATACACACACACAATATATCATATTTTATTATATTATATTATATATCATATTGTATAATACAATACATTTTATTATATATTGTATTATGTATTGTATAATATTATTATATTCTATTATATTATATTGTATATATTGTATAATATTATCAGCATAGAAATATTACCAAAATACACTTTTTTATGTTTATATTCGTTGATGACATTCATATCTTGCAACTCTCTAATCGTTAGATTTCTATGATGTTATATTGGTAATATATCCTTTTCTGAAGCCAAACACTGTATATCAAGTATATTTTTATATACTTCATGCACCGAAATGTAGTTTGATCAATTTCACGTACAAAAAATAAGCGCATGGTTATATGAAGTTTGTATTAGTCGTCGTCGGTTTTATCTCGTATCCGAAAATTTAGTTTCTTCTTTGCTGAACCTTGCCTTTATGGTGAAGGCGTTGATTACTAACTACACATATAGAAAATAAGAACATGGTTAAATGAAGTTTGTATTAGTAACGAAATATATTTCTTTATTACCCACAAGGGGCTAAACATAGAGGGGACAAACAAGGACAGACGAACGGATTAAGTCGATTACATCGACTCCAGTGCGTAACTGGTACTTAATTTATCAACCCCGTAAGGATGAAAGGCAAAGTCGACCTCGGCGGAATTTGAACTCACAACGTAACAGCAGACGAAATACGTCTACGCATTTCGCCCGGCGTGCTGACGTTTCTGCCAGCTCGCCGCCTGTATTAGTAACGAAATAGAAACTGAATACAGATTGTTGGATGCAACCTCCCACCTCATCTTCTTACCTGTCCATTACTTGATGACGGTTAAACATCACCTTGGTCACTCTTTTCTTGGAGATTTGTCCATGCAAAACCAGATTCGCAATAGGTGGGATATCAACGTGTCTGTCGTCTTGCATGAGCAAACCGTTTCACTTTCCGCCTTTTAGTGGTTGATGGAAGAGTTCCGTTATTTGCGTACTTCTCAACACTTTCATTTTTAGCTCTTTCTCTCACTCTCTCTCTCTCTTTCTCTCTCTCTCTCCCTCTCTCTCTCTCTCTCTTTAGTTCCAGTTTCTCTATGTGAAATATAAGGCGTATTGCTATAACATTACATATTAAAAGCCATGGAATTTTCCAACTTTCAGCAGCCAACGACCACAGTTCGTACCCATTGAATGCAACTGATACTACATTATTACATGCAAATAACTAAACTCCGCTTCAAGATACGTACAGAGTTTCAGCCTGTACTTAAACCGCTTTATACATGCATGCATGCATCCATCCAGCCATCCTTCCATCCATCCATCCATCCACCTACCCACATATACGCACACGCATAGTTTGTTCCTTCTCGAGCCATTCCTGGCTCATAAGGGCCGGTTTCCCGGTTTCCGTGGCGTATAGGTTCCCCACCTGGACGGGACACCGGTCCGTCGCAGGTGAGCTGCAAGATGCAGGAGGAAAGAGTGAGAGAAAGTTGTGGCGAAGGAGTTACCTTCTGCCGGAGCCGCGTGGAGCTTAGGTGTTTCGCTCATAAACACACACATCGCCCGGTCTGAGATTCGAACCCGCGATCCCTCGACCGCGAATCCGCTGCTCTAACCATTAGGCCATGTGCCTCCACATAACGCACATACATACATACATACATACATACATACATACATACATACATACATATTTATGCTAAAAGTGTTATCAATGCCAATAAACAACTGGAATTAATAACATTTTTCAGCTGGTATAAGCATGGAATTTGGTCAAAAGAAATTTTCATTTTTGGTTATAGAACGAGGAAAGTCAGTCCCCCAAACCCCAAACCTATCTCTCTATCTCCCCCCCCCCTTCCATACAAAGAATGTTACAAGTACCTAGGCATAGACGAAAAGTATCATATGAAGGCACTGTGAATAAAGATAGAGTGACCCGAGAATATTACACCAGACTTAGGAAAATATGGCACTCGGAACTCTCTCCTTACAACAAAACAATATCCCACAATGCATTTGCAGTACCAGTGCTGATTCCAACATTTGAGACACTTGGTTATTCTGTAGAGGAAATCTACTCCATTGATATCAAAACCCACAAAATCCTGACAACTGAGAGCTTGAGATTTTATATGTATGTATGTATGTATGTATGTATGTATGTATGTATGTGAGTGAGTGTGTGTGTATGTATGTATGTATGTATGTGTGTGTGTGTCTGTGTGTGTCTGTCTGTATGTATGTATGTATGTGTGTGTGTGTGTCTGTGTGTGTCTGTGTGTGTCTGTGTGTACGCACATATAAAACGTAAGGTAAAGAAAGAAAACTGGTTATTCCTAAAGTAAGATAAGGCAAAATTTTATTAGTCACGTATTAAATAAATCTCTCGACGTTAACTTAATGAACCAAAGAGAGAGCTTCCATATTGTCGTTTGGCCTGTAAGAAATAATAGCTAAATCTACTTCAAATCATAATCTATTGTTTTAAAAAAAGAATAGACATGCAGAATACGTAGTCCTTCAGATGGTCATGGCTGGAATATATTTATCACAGATTTGTTAAAGCTTTGGTGATATAGAACAAAACAACGATTTCATTGACAAATGATGCACAAACAGACCTAAAATTAAATGGTAAATCTAATATTTTAATGTCTACACTATGCGCTTGTCAAATTGCTGAAATTGTAAGAAATTCAACGTTAGTTTTGTAAGAGATGTGCAGCGGACAAAATATTTCAAATGCTCTCATCTTCTTAATTAAAAACAACATATGCAAGTTATTCCAGATGAGGAAACCCCTCGTAAAAACTTAACATGTTTTCATAAAGATATACTTCACAAGAACTTCTGCATTATATTCACTTGAAATAAGATAAGTGAAGTAAAATAGAATACTTTGATTGGTTTTTTGATGCAGATCATTTTATGTATACCAATATGAATCCCAGCGGGTTTTCAGAATATAACAAGGTTTTTCATTCGATTGTAAATTGAAATAAAATCTTCAATTCTAATAACTCTAATAATTTATATATTTCAGAAAGAATTATAGTGTTAGATATGGTGTCAGTTCTTACAGTTTATTTTTGTTGTTTTTTCTTACAATAGTGTTTAAAGTCGATTAATTCTATCTTGAGACATTACAGGTAACTTTTCACACCAATAAAGGATTTTCTGTACAGCGATAGGCTCTGCCAGAAATCGTGATAAAATTTTGCCCAAATAACACCAAATCGTCTTTATGGAAAGGAAGAACATATTAGATAAACTAGTTTGAGAAAAGTTACAGTATATGACGGTGCATCAGGTAATAGGGTGTATAAGGCGGAACGATTTCTATTTGGAATATTAAGCCAGCAAGTTCGGGAGAGAGGGTAGGTCGATAAGAAGTACTTATTTAATCGACCCTGAAATGATGAGAGGCAAAATCGACCTCAACGGAATTTTAACTCAGAATGTAAAGACGGATGAAATGCCGCAAAATAATATACCAGAAATGTTGATGAAGTGTCGAAAAATCACGAGATGGTTCTAAATATGGAAGTAGTGCGGGTAAGAATAAGACGAGAGACACATGTATTTACGCTTAAACATGCATATAAACATGTATAGTATACATGTGTGTATGTTTGTATATATGTTTAATGATAGCACACGTGAGTTTGTAGCCTCTTCCACTGACAACTGTTGTCTTTTCAATAGGTGTTGCTGTAAAGTTACCTCTCACCCGAGGCACTGGCGACTGAAACCACTCTCAGGTGGCACACACGCACACACACACACATACATACACACACACATATCTATAAATACACACATATCTATAAATACACACATTTATATATATACACATATATACATGCATGCAAACAAGTATTTTTCTTCATTCGTAAAATAATGGCTTGCAACATGAAACTAGATGTTAAAATTTATCTTTATATATAAAAGTGAAGTTGTGTGTCTGTCTCCTACGATTTAAATTCCTAACTACTCCCACATTTTGCGGTGCAGTTTAACCAAAACCGGGTATCTTATAGTCGTGATTCATATCGAGGCCCTTCTGGGTATTAGCACGCGTCTACGATGAGTCTACGATTTAAAAAAAAAATTACCATCATTTTTTTCCATTTTAATGCATTTTTTCGCTATTATATAAGGGAAGTAACTCTCTAAAAATGTCTACGATGAGTCAACGATTTAAAAAAAAAATTTACCATCATTTTTTTCCATTTTTAATGCATTTTTTTGCTATTTTTTGGCTATAACTCTCTAAAAATGCTTATATAGTTATTTCCCTTACAAACCCGAGCAACGCCGGGCGATACTGCTAGTTTAGTATAACATAGTGTTCAAGAGATCTCTTGGTACTGAGTGACATTTACGGCTCAAATTCCAATCTACATACCGATATTTATGGTATTTTTGAAATTGTGGGGTGGTCACGGTCAGAATGTTTTTGATACTATGTCTACTCAACCAAGGAAGACTTGAGACTACGCAACAAGTGATCATTTTCAAATTGACCCATTATGGTTGGGAAACAGGTTCGATGCTAAGCCATTATGGAGACATGGAAAAAAAAAAGAAAATCCTGTAACGTTTTAATTAATCGCCCCACATCCTCTATCTTGTCAATTAATTATGAAATGTTTCCATTAACATATGGGCTGGTTGAGAGATGTTAAAATTGAGATCTTTGTCAAAGTAGATACATAATGTCTACGCCATTTCGTGAATATTCTCGTATGTCCTTGATTAATTCACCCTGATATTCCAATTACTTTCTTTTTCCGTGTCCCTTTCAATATACTTGTCATACTTACACATAAACACAAGCATATGTATACATGTGTGTGTATGTGTGTGTGTGTGTGTGTGCATGAGGATTAACTGTGATTAATCAATGCTAGTTTTTGCATTCGATAAGAAACGCACACTGATTGTTTGCACTGGGAAATACAAGCATTTGTTCGGCGTTTGATATAATATCTCTAAAGTAAGGCTTTAAGACTTTGTAATCATGGACGGAAATGGATCAATATTTATGGTAAACAGAATAGATAGAGAGAAGGATAGAGCGCGAAGAAGTTAGAGAGAAGGGAAAATTATTACAATGATTTTAATTTGAAAGCAACCCGCCCAGATTAATTGTTTATGCTTATATATTTATATGTAGATATATATAGTTGTTGAAGATGTATTATTAAAATAGAAAATCTGAACGAAGAGGAGAAAGGAGTTAGATAAGAGAGCAGAAGAAATAAAAAAGTTTATTAAATAGGCAGTGAGAGCTACCTTATTAATCATAATTTTTGGCAAAGATTTATGTAAAATTGAGTGTGCATGTTCTCGTGTGTGTGTGTATGGTCGTACGTTACTGTTATGCTTTAACGTCATTCATTCAGTGATTATTTTCAAGCTAGTCAGCTATTCACAAATGTCAGCTATTTATATATTCAGCCAATTTGCTTGGGGATTAAATTCGTTACTAATCTGTGTGGAAAGTGCACACTGGCAACACTTAATTAGTTGTAGCAATAGGTACGGTAAACATTTTACGTTTTTTCTTTTCAAAAAATGGTCCATAACATTTACAACAGCGAACAAATTTGCCCCATCTATATGCGGGCGCGCAAATGTCTTCGGATTTCGGACACTATTACGAACTTAATATAATTTTTTAATATTTTACTGACACTTAAGTCAAGGATAACGATAAATGCTTTCGTTTGGCAGAAAATATCAGTGGATCAGCTGAGAGGTAGGCTTATTGGCAATTGAATAGTTAATTTTAGAGGACGACATGGATGGCTGAGATGTCAACGTGCGGGACGATGCAATATGTTGTTGAAGTGTCAAAAACTGAAACAGCTTGCAACTAGAACATCCATGTCGCTTGTTTGTCACAAAATAGAGTCGGATACCGAGGCATCTCTTGCACAAGATTCAAAATATTGCACTGAAATAACAACGGATGGAGTTATTATAGCAGATAAAACAGGCGATACGAGGTACAGGAAAGTTTACCTTTATATCTTACTACCCATCCATGAAATCTATACATCTATTTTCTTCCTTCTGTCATCTGACTGTTTCTGAATTTTGCTCCCCCCCTCTCTTTTTCTTCTTTCCACATACATACATACATACTTACATATATGTACAATATATCGATACAAGCATACATATAATCATTATAATTATCATAAATGTTATTACTATTATTATTATTATCATTATTATAATTATTATAATTATTATTATTATTATTATTATTAGTAGTAGTAGTAGTAGTAGTAGTAGTAGTAGTAGTAGTAGTAGTAGTAGTAGTAGTAGTAGTAGTAGCTTTGCAAGTCAAGAATCTTGCCACCAAGGACAATCGTCAGATGAATATCAAAGTAGAAATGTTTTAAGTGTTTTTTTTTAAAGATTTCTGTGATAACGCACCACCTATAGTCAACTTTATTAACAATTTGTAAACATGCGTGCGTGTGTATCTATCTGAGTATTTACCTGTGTGTACGCGTGTGTATGTGTGCGCGCGAGTCTCTGTGTGTTTGTGTGCATGTATGTAATACATATAGTGCAGAGCATGCAATGTCTCAAGTAAATAATTATATTGTTAAAGCATATTAACAGAAAATTTTAAACGCATTTCTAATATATCTGTGTATGTATGTGTGTATGTATGTATGTATGTATGTATGTATGTATGTATGTATGTATGCATGTATGTATGTATGTATGTATGTGTAAGTATGTATGTATGTAAGTATGTATGTCTGCATGCATCTATATATGTGTATATATGTAAATGTGTGTATTTATGGATATATGTGTGTGTGTGTGTGTGTGTGGTGTGTGTGTGTGTGTGTGTGTGTGTGTGTGTGTGTGTTTATGTGCATGTTTGAAGCGTACATGTGTATGCATGCATCCCTATTTTGACTCTCGTCTTATTCTTACCCGCACTACTTCCATGTTTAGAACCATCTTGTGATTTCTCGACACTTTTGTTAGGTTTGAAATTTTCTAATTTTCTTTTTACAACTACAGCAAATGTAAGTAATTATCAGGTGTTACACCCTACGACCTAATTTTTATTCTTGGTTAGGCCATTTCGCATAAGCTTAGTATTTTCAACACTGTTCTCTACTGAAAAGAGATAAGCTCAGCCTGCGAGAACATTTTCATGTACTTCTGTTGAAAGTAAAGTAACATGATCTAAATATCCCGGTCAGCTTCGTCAGTTAATTTTTATTCAACACTGTTGTTTGACGTTATTCAGTTCTGATCAAACCAAAGCTATGATCAAAAGTATTTCAACAAAGATCGTTCATCTTTTTGTATACCTACAAACTGCATTGTATAATACATCCTTTCATTTTATAAGAGATTATAGAGTGATTAGAGTGAAATTTGGTTACTTTCACCGGCAAGTCGAGAATCATGTAGAGGGTTCGTTATTGTTAAGAATATGGCAAAATCATAGTCACTTGGGTGAGTGATGGTCAACGATGCTGGTAGCTTTATATACAATTTGCTGATGAATTCCTTTCTCATATTTTTTCTCCGATGGTAAAACGTCCGTCCTTCAACTCAACGGCAAATTGTAAGCTTATCGATTTCTATTACTCTACATTAAAATGTTATTGAGAAGATTCATACAAGTAGAAATTTGTTCCATTTGCGAATTTAGCTCATTATAATTCAAATTTAGTTATTACTTCGCAATAATCATTTTAGAATTCTGAAAATGAAATTCGTGTTGGCTTTTAATCCCTAACCAATTCCCTGTTTCTTTCCATAATATCTTCATTTGTACTATGGAGAGTCAAGCTAACTATTTAGAAGCATTACTTTCGATACACGTATAATACTATAAAAAAAAATATATGCATATATATAAAGATATTCGTTGACACGATGTGCGTGTCATGTGTATACGCTTATGATTACACAAATAATCGTCAAGTTTGAATGTATTAACTCGTCTTAAATTATTGATTGATAAAGCTTGCAATGGTGTAACACATTTTTCTGAATTATCTGCCCAAATGGATTATTGCCATCCCACTCAGCTTAAGACATTTACTACTGCTGTTCGATTTGCAGTAAAGGCCAAGGTTAATTCAACCATGAACTTGTACAACTGTGGCTAAAACAGCTTAGTAATATTACGAAGTAGGTTGTATTTGTTGCTGTACATTGAAAGATACAATAATCTGTATAGGTGCATGTGGATTAGCATTACTTACATATACATCTCTTATACGCCCTCACACACATAACCATTTAGACACGCTCCACACACACATACATAACTGCGTGTGTGTGAGTGTGTATGAGTGTGTGTACATATGTGTGTTATAAATGTGTGTTCGTAGACATGAGTGTAACAAAGAGTGCGTGTACGTGTCTGGGTGGATGTGTCAACAAGAGCGTGAAAATGGTTTATGCGAGTATCTTATAAGTAACTTGTGATAAATGTTTTAAAGATCTATGTGGCACTCATGCCTCTGCGACCTTTACCCAAAGGAGACACGGAACTCAGCATTTTAAGATAACGGGGAACCCATTCAATCTAAAGTGCTGCGCTTCCCAGATCAGTCAGTCGATCATAGTTCATTGTATTTGTGTTGGGTAAAGTACATCATTTGCGAAACAAGTTATTGATCATATGCTTAACACACTGCTTTGATAGGATAAAATTACAGATACTTACACACACACACACACACACACACACACATACAGACACACACACACATGTAAGTATATGTATTAAATATATGTATATTCAATTATTAATTAAAAGCAGCGCTAGTGTTCTGAATATTATCGACCGCACATACTGTATGTGTTTTGCTTAGTCGCCGGTTCGCTGCAGAACAGCGCTCTGGGAGTGACTCCCTCTTAACACTGAATGTTAACACACCTGAGGGTTATAGATAAGCAAAACAACTCACCACCAAAATAATTCAGGAGCGATGAATACCGATAATTCGCCATTTTTGTGCGTTATCAAAAACACGTGTATATATACATATATAAACTTACTTGGAGAAGAAAAAAAAATATATATATATATATATATATATAAACTTGCTTGGAGAAGAATATATATATATATATATATAATATATATATATATATATATATATACAAATTGAGATAGAGGTTGTAAATGCAACCCTCCATGGGATAACATATATCCATATATATATATAGTAGGTACAAGCATGACCATATAGGCGCAGGTGTGGCTATATAGGTGAAGGCACAGGAGTGACTGTGTGGTAAGAAGCTTGCTTCCCAACCACATTGTTCCGGGTTCAGTCCAACTGCGTGGCACCTTGGGGCAAGTGTTTTCGTGTCTTCTACTATAGCTTCGGGTCGACCAAGCTATGTATGTATGTATAACGACAATATAATAAAATACTAACTGAATAACAAATAGTCTAAAGAAATATGCTAATACACCGATGAATTTGGAACCGAAATCGTTGATACAATTTTCACATCACTGTGTTGATCACGTTCAGCAACAGCGTTGGTCACAGCTTATTTCATAACACTTTAAATGGTACCTTTGATTAAGGACCAGGTTGAGCATCGTTATACCTTCCTAAAATCTGGGGGTTTTTTTTCAATCCTTGACAATTTCATAAGTTTCTAAAGCTTCATTGAAATATGTCTACAAAACCATCTCCCCTTCAGTCATGGTACATTCCGCAGTATTTCTAAAAGTATCAGAATTAGTAGGAAAAAGTTTTTATCTTTTCATCTTGTTTCAGTGTCTCATGCTTGGGCACTGCCTTAAAGAATATTAGTCGAACGAATCGACTCCAGTACATTTTTTTAAAGCCTGGCATTTATTTTAGCGATATCTTTTGCCGAATCGCTAAGTTACGGGACGCAAGCACGCCAAAACCGGTTGTCAAGACACACACACATGTATACGACGGGCTTCTTTCAGTTTCTGTCTATCAAATACATTCGCAAGGTTTTGGTTGATCGGGAGCTATAGCAGAAGACACTTGCCCAAGATTCCATACAGTAAGACTGAATCCGGAGCCATGTGGTTGGGAAGCAAACGTTTTATTATATAGCCACGTGTGTGCCTATAGATTTAAAAACTTCATCTTTTTATTGTTTTACAACACACTCGGATTTGTTTCCGTTTTCTCTATCACTCTTATCCGATTACGGTGTTTTGCCAAACCTCTTAAATCTTCAGTAGAAAGGCTTTTTCATCTTCTTTTCTGATTACAATTAATTCCAAAGTGGTATCTTCTGTAACTGCATCCTATCCAGTTAACTTTGAAACTTTATTTAAGTCTACAACGCTCTCCTCTACCTGAGTAAATTCTTCAAAGTCGTTCCTTGGCCTGTCTAAAACATCATTCTATTCTGCATTTAACCAGTTTGTAGGATCCCTTTCAAATGACATAATAGCAAACGGCATTTTAAAACACTCGTCAAACGAACGATCGTATTTGCTACCAGTCAGTGGTTCAGAGTGAAAACACAGTGACTACTTTAAAGCATTCCCGCAAGTAATAAAATCATTGTCATGCCCCGGTCCACCGGCTACAATTTAGATGTACCTGGAACGATGGAAAACCTGTTTATTTTAAGCTTTGCTCGAAAGTCAAGATTTGGGGAGTTCCCAAGAGCGTTATTCAAGAGAAGATCGTGGGTAGTAAATCATGTTCGACGCAGAAGCGTAAATTGTTTGTATACAAGAGAATCAATTCTTGCGTGACCTACGCATTTTTGCTTGACTTCCAATTGTAACTTATTTAATACTTTCAATGCACGTGGTAACTTGTAGCGCTACGATGGCTCTACCATTTGACGACCAAACAGGAGTATTAGTCTAAATAGACTTTACCTTTTCACAATTAGAGTTCTTTTGTTTTTCTTCTAGCTGGAATACCTTTTCTGGTTGGAAGGACTCAACGGAAGGTCTTTCGTATACAATGTTAATAACTCCTTTATTTGTTCCACTAATTCGCTCAAGATTAGTTCACATCGCGTTTAGTCTAGTAGTTTACTACGTCGAATGCAAAATTAGGTCAGTACAGTCGCACGCCTGAATTTTTGATAAATACTATATCAGATATTATTGACACAGAGTGCATGAATACCAGAAACGAATATATTCCTAGAAAACACATTTCTAACTTGTGATGACGTGTCTTTTCTTCTACTGCTAGTATGTTATCTCGAACTCAGGGTGACTTCCGTATTTACTACTCATTGATTATAGCAGCAACCAGGATTAGTGTGATATGAACTGAAGGTGCGAAGAATGTATGCCCTTGAAATGTTTCTTTTTTAAACCTCCCACTACAGGACAGAATATATTTGACTAAAGGGGATAAAAAACACTCGGTGAGTTGCTGATGACGCTGATTAATGATGAATACAAAGCTTGAGTAATGTCCCTTTTCTAACAAATATACACGTATTTCTAATCGCTCTCCACAACTGCTAAGCAATATCTCGACGATTAGAAGTTAAACAAGACAAATGAATCAAATATACTATCATTGGTTTGGGAAAAAGTCGTTGATCTCCAGGTGGCGATATCTATACCACAAGCAAATGAATAAGCAACTCTAATACTCACAAAAACAGAAAGTAGAAAACAAAAAGAAGTAGTGTTTGGAAATGTTAGGAGCACAACACTTCAGTATAACTTCATCTCTTTCGAATAGGGGTTAAGAACTGCCAGTAAGAAACTCTGGGATCAGAAGAGATTAGCTGAAGAACAAATAGCAAGAAAGCACTAAGAAGATATTTCATTTTCTGCTACTGGTACATAGAAACTGAGCTTCTATCGTAGGCATCCTGTAGTCCTTTACCAGTTCTCAACAAATATACCAAGGTGGTTGGAATGGTTAGAAATACTAAAAAAAAAAAAGACAGAGCTGCACGCATGGTGAAGTACTATTGACCAATATCTTGTCAGAATTTCTATTATAAACCTGTCTGAACCAATTCCACCAGGATCACTGTGGTAACAGTTTCATAAGTTGCTCATTACAGCATCCAAACTCCTTTACCAAAGGAGTTTAGTGATGAATTAAGCAATTCATAGTCAACAAAAAACTGTGATATATCAACAGCAATGGCATAGAGATTTGTTTGCAGTTTAGCTGGCATTTAATTCTGATCCACGTTTATAGATGCTAGTTTCTCGTCGATTGAACTGTCACTGATAGGATAAAGTATATTTCTACGAGACAGTTTCAACTGTTTATATTTAAAGGGAATATTCTTTTTGATAAGGAAATCTGATGGATACATAATTGACTTACTGGAAGACAAAAAAAAACACTACCAGATAGCTTTTCCTTATTTTTCTATGACCAGAAGATACGTATAAAATATGGGCTTTCTTCTTATATTGATGAGGGGTAGAAGGTAACTATATGAAAATATATCCAGGAAATATAATAACTGGATAAAAAGTTGGGTTCTTACCGTATCAGTACTTTTACTAACATTTTGGATGCTGGATGAGACTAATGTTAAAACGGAACTATTCCCACCATATTTTCTACACAACAATAAAAACACTGACCGTCTCTGCAAAGTAGTTGAGGTATGACACCGATTCAAACAACCTTTGATTATTGCATCACATCCCTTCGATAATATTTACTAACTATCAAGCATCGAAGTTAAAGATACATACACGAAGCAACTACCGTCATGAGAATTAGGAAGACGTTCGGTAGAAAATATTTTCTATTAAATGACCAGGAATACTCAGACAGGGAATTTACAAGACTCTGCTACAATGAACATCAAATGAAATTCTTTCTGCTAATCTGCAGTAAGTCACACATAGCTATGTTGTTGGAAAGCTTCAGTGTGAGAGTAACATAGTTAAGCTAGCTTCGACCATTCTTTTATAATACATTAATAGATAGCACTAACGAAATACCTGATAACAAAATGAATAAAAAATTGATGAAGGCTGTGTAGAATTGATACCAAAGAAGTGCCCAACAGCGTAATATCAATCCAAAAATGTCATTACGATACTGTGTTTTTTAGTCTTTTTTGAGTCGAGTACTGTTGGTTTACACTTCTCTAAACTTGCGAAAACTATGCTACTTTCTATCTAGAAGCCATTTATATCGTTCTCCTTTTCTCCTCTCTCTTATCAGTTCACTGAATATTCTTAGAACCTGCATAAAATACTTTCGCTTTACAATGTTGTCTCTAGATATTCTGAAGTAGTCGTAATATAATAAAATTCATAGAGGATTTGACAACTCGTCTGAGATCATTGCCGGAACCAATGCAGCTTGTTAAAACTCCATGAAAGTTATATATTCTTAAATTACTCATAAGGTGAGAGTAGAAAATTTTCCCCTCTTTTTCATTATTGTTTTATCATAAATGCAATGCTACCATGGAAACGAAAGCAAACATTAAAAAAATAATTTCACTCTCTAAAAGCCCGGCAATGAATTATCTTTCTATGACATTGCATTCATTAAAGAATTAATTTGTAATGAACAGATTTTATTGGTTAAGAATATCGTAAAATACATTCATATTCTCCCCTTTACTTTTTTTAAAAAATCGAATCAATACGTAGTTCAAACAGTGACCATGGTTTCCGATTATGCCGAAAGAAGGAAGATCTGCAAGTCTTCTTATTAACACATATTAATAGTTTTCTACTGAAATGTTCGCGAGTCAGGTATTCAACACAGTATGAATTGAAGTGAACTTTAAATCTAATGAAATCGAACAAATAAAAGAATTTCCCCGTGCTAACAAAGTCAACTTTTATCAATGGCAATTTCACGTTAATTACACAAATAGATATTATAAAGAGAATAAAAGCATTCCTTTTCTTCTTACCTTTTAAATGCATCACGTGATTAGTAAATCATGACTTGATATAAATTCTCGGGGAATGTTTATAATTATTATCTTCCTGATTAAATTTATTGTCATTATCTGATTTATTTTTCATCAAGCGTTTAAGAGAATACTAAGTTTGCATCCTAATTTGTATGCGCATTCATCCAAGTGATAATCATGTAGGTTAGAAACGTTTAGGTGATATAAAAACAGAAATCAATTCAAACGCGTATACACAATATGTTTTGCTGTTTTGTATTTTATTATTTTCTTTTCTTTTTTTTTTGTACTATACATTTACATCAGCTAAAACCTTGTAGTTAATATCGGCTTTCAATGGCTAAATATTTGTTCTCAGTCTACAATTTTATGGCCTACCATCTGATATCTCATTTACAATATTATGATATAACATTTCGCTTTATCCATTCTCTTCTCTTAAGTATTATGATCTTTCTGATATTGTTAGTCGTTTCTCACATGATGTTTGTGCTTCAAATCCACTGCAAATCCATCGTTTCGATCTCTCATTCTTCCATTTGTTTTTGTTTTTGTTTTTTTGGGTGGGGGATCTATTCCATCTCAATCAGATATTTTTAATTAATTTTTTTAAACTAAACACTTTGAAATTTGGATTGCTGGTAGAATTTCTCACGTAGAACAAAGGTCCACCCTGAACGCTCTGGACAAAATTTCATATTTTAGAAGTTATTTCGTGTTAAAGTTATCGTATTTGGGTAATTTCAACCAACCAACGATGTGTATTCGGTTGAAGAAAGCGATTGCTATTTGCGATATCAATCAAAGAGGAACAACTTCCGCCGGGGAGGTGATAAGCAATTTCTTTTATAGGCGTAGGAGTGGCTGTGTGGTAAATAGCTTGCTTACCAACCACATGCTTCCGGGTTCAGTCCCACCTTGGGCAAGTGTCTTCTGCCATAGCTCGGGCCGACCAAAGCCTTGTGAGTGGATTTGGTAGGCGGAAACTGAAGGAGGTCCGTCGTATATATGTATATAGATGTGTATGTGTGTGTGTATATGTTTGTGTGTCTGTGTTTGTCCCCCCCCCCAGCATCGCTTGACAACCGATGCTGGTGTGTTTACGTCCCTGTAACTTAGCAGTTCGGCAAAAGGGAGGGATAGCATAAGTACTAGGCTTATAAAGAATGAGTCCTGGGGTCGATTTGCTCGACTAAAGGCGGTGTTCCAGCATGACCACAGTCAAATGACCGAAACAAGTAAAAGAATAAAAGAAAAGAATATATTATATATGATATCTGAATGAGTGTATATGTATTTGTGTATGTTTATTTAGAGATATACATAGAAAATAGAATTACAGAAACGTGCATTTACACATACATATAGAGAAACACACACTTAAAAAGGAAGGAAGGAAGGAAGGGGCTGTGACAAAATATAGAAAACCGCGCTCGCTACTGACTGTACTACAAATGCATATAAATGTATACATATGCACACACGCACACACACACACATACATATACTCACACAAAAATACTCACACATATACACTTACTCTCACATACATATGTGTGAGCATGTAATAATTATATTTTCTCTAATGAGACTGTTTATGTATGTTTGCGTAGATGTGTGTGTGTATGTAATAATTGTTTTTATTCGGCGATCTTTCGGTAACTATACATAAACTAACCAAGGTTCTTCCAGTAACTAACGATGATCGATCCCATCTCAAAATACAACCACTGAAAAGCGCAACCATTGAAAAGTGCATTAATTTGAATTACCATCCATATTTTATCTGTTTGGTTGAAATTAATTAATACAATCACATGCATCTACACAAACGTATGCATATACAAACTCATTAGAGAAAATAATTATTGCCTGAGTGTATCAAGAATATAAAATGACTGCAGTTGAAAGATATATTATAAATACACATCTATCCTTAATTTAACAGTTCATACATGTGCCTAATTTATTTATATTAAGAAATGTATGCAATAAATTTTGGGATCTTTTCGGTTTGAACGGCAGATTTTAACATAATTTCTAGGTAACTAAAAAATGTTAAACTTCGTATACTGGTAGAATGTGTTTATAAAACATCTTTTTCCCTTGGCTTTATTGAGAAAATTCTATAGTTTGTAAGATATTTGTTGCTTTTTTTCTTCGATTTCTGCAATTACAACCAATCACTGACGTCCATTGAGTTAAAAAACAACATTCTGTGCCGAATGAATATGTACCTCGTTTAAGAAACAGATTGGGTTTAATTACATTTGTGACGAAAAAAGATACGCTTCCCCCCACCCCTAACCCTAATCCTAACCAACCCTAACTAACCCTAACTCTAAAACAGATTGAAATGCAATAGATCGATACTAGAGTCATAATTATGGGTGAGAATTTCATATGACACCGGTAGAAAAAAATCTGCCGTTCAAACCGAAAACATCCAAATTTTGAATCGGGAGTTTTTTTTTACATCAACTGTAAGTCACGGCCTGCGTGGATGTGTGTGTATGTAATAAATATTTTTACTCAGTATTCTTTCAGTAACTAACGCTGATCGATGTCACATCTCAAAATACAACCACTAGATAGCATTGAAAAGTGCATTAATTTGAATTACCATCCATATTTTATCTGTTTGGTTAAAAATAATTATTACAATCACACACATCTACACATTACAGCTCCCAAAATTACCGCAGAGCCTAGTGACCACCTCGAGAACCCAGTTTTCACAAAAACTGTTTGCCGGCAGCTGTACAAAGCTGGATTTCACGAAAAGGCTGCAATCGGAAAACATTACTCTCAAAAACAAACGCTGCAAAACGTTTAGAGTGGAGTAAAAACCTACAGAATTGGTCCCCAGAGCAGTGGAAGAACGTTATTTTCTCGGACGAGTCATCCTTTACCTTATTTCCGACCATCGGTCGAGTATACGTGTGGAGACAGCCAAAAGAAGCATTTGACCCAAACTGCTTTTTTCCAACTGTTAAACATGGAGGAGGATCTGTGATGATTGGGGTGGCTATACCTTGGAAATCAGCCGGCCCAATGTTTTCTCTTCATGGCAGAATTGATAGTCAACACTATGTAAGCATTTTATCTAATCAAATTCATCCTATGGTTGCGGAACTGTTTCCGGGGGGAAAAGGCAATATTTCTGGATGATGTGCACTGAATGGCACGAGGAACATTCTAGTGAAGTTGAACATCTTATCTGGCCATCACAGCCCCAGATCTCAGGATTATTGAACATTTATGGTGCATTTTAGAAAAACAAGTAAGGAGTCAATGTGCTCCATCACTACAAGACCTGGAGACTGTTTCAGCTGAAGAATGGACAAAAATTCCTTTGGAAACAATTCAAACTTTCTACGAGTCCATGCCTCATAGAACTCAAGCTGTAATTCCTGACAAAGGCGGTCCTAACCCATATTAAAATAAATTTGTTTGAAATTTTAAGGTGTTTCCATTATTTTGTCCAACCCCTGTATATATATATATGTCTATAGATACATATATGCATACGTACTACACTAATTTGTTGTTTATACACCTTTCTTCGTCTTTTGTTTTTCTGTAAATTCCAAGTATATATATATATATGCGTGTATTTATATCACCGTCCCCGTGATCACCGTGACCGACCATGCTATCAGATTTTGCTACACGTCGCTGGTCACAATGCGCTTCGCATTGTTTTAGCCTTCAAATGACGCCACCGCGCTGGCTAAGCGAGCAGGCCAACAGAAGAAAGAGTGAGAGAAAGTTGTGGCGAAAGAGTACAGCAGGGATCGCCCCACCCCACCCCCTACCAGAGTCTCGTGAAGCTTTTAGGTGTTTTCACTCAATAAACACTCACAACGCTCTGTCTGGAAATCGAAACCGCGAGTCCGCTGCCCTAGCTATAGGATTTGAATTCTCTAATGCCGTCAGGCCAACACTGTAGAAAAATTCCATTGTCATTCTGCTGAGAAATTTGGATCCTGCTAATGGCTTGCTGAATGGTACTCGATTTTTGGTTTTATCTTGTAATGAATTTATATTCATGCAATAATTATTACTGGCAGTAAAAAAGGAAATGAGTTGACCTGCGTCCGAGTGAAACAGATCTCACCTTCAATATGAGGAGGCGGCAGTTCCTTGTGGTACCAGCTTTGCCATGACAAATCGCAAGGACAGAGCTTCGAAAAAGTTGGTATTTAATTGTCAGCTCCCGTATTTAGACACGGCCAGCTTTGTGTGGCCTTAAGTTACAAGAGGGAAGGAAAACTTTAAAATCCTTTTGAAGGAAACAAGCAGTCAAGTTGCGGATAGATTTTTCATTAAAAAAAATTTTATAATGAAAGAATTGTTAAACTAAAAACTTGGTTTTGTACTTAAATATAAAGAAGAGGAGCGACAACTAAGTGGATTCCTTGTATACTAAAAATAGATGTCAAACTGTCCTGCCACGAAAAAGTATAGAATTACCTTAAGGTATGGAATTAGGTGCTATGTTTCTTTCTTTTTATTTGTCTAGCTCGTAAACATCTAGCGTCTTGCTAATTTGGGAACATATTTTTCGTAGTAGGACTGTTTGACGTCTATTTTTAGCACACACGGAATCTACTTAGTGGCCTCCCCTCTTATTTATATTTAAATACAATTTATAGTCCTCGGACGTTTTTTACCTATGTTGACCACTGGTTCAAATTATTATTATTTGATAATATTAATTTCTACCCTTATTAATTGGTTTTGTACCTTTTTAATATATAAAATACTACAATTAGCCGAGGTCGACTTTGCCTGTTACCTTTCGTGGTCGATACACTGAGGTCAATATAATCGACTCACCCCTCTCATCGAAATTTCTGGCCTTGTGCCAAAATTTGAAATTAATATAAAAATAACAGGTTAACAACAATGGAGTATTTTATGTGGAAATACTTTGACCTGAAAATTCTTATAAGTCTGAGTTTCTAATAACTCCTAGAAATCCTTATAAGTCCCAGAAATCCTCCCAGTAAAAAGTAATGTATTTACTCAACAAAAGAGAGACTGTCAAGTTTACATAAGCTGTTGAAATTTGGAGAGATATGTAGGTTTATTTCAAGATAGTAGATAATAGATATGAAGATAATTATCAAAATAATTAACTCGAATATTAATGTCAGAATTAGCAACAACAATAAAGATTTATATTTTACTAGGCTCAAAGCCAATTTTTCGATTGAATTGATTCCAGTATTGAATTTTCGACGATAAACAGCAAGGCAACTTATGGTGAGATTTTAATTCAGAGCAGTCTGACATCGGGTTATCAAGCACTCAAATGCATGGGTGAGAGAACTCGTTGCCTTCATTCAAAGTTGAAACTACCCACAAACAAAAGTCATCCCTGATTGAACAGACCTATTATCTGGGGTATATCAGTCTAATCATCCTGTCTTATTTACATACAGTGGCAGTTTAAGAGCTAGAGTATGATTTGAACGAGCAATTCACGCTCTAACAACTCTTATGTACCTGACAGTTCGACCATGTTCGCCATGCGCTTTCTTCTGTATGTTAAAATTCCTTCTTGTTTTGCCACCCTCCTAACAATATACACTTTAATACAGATGATACTACCATTCACTCGACCAACATTCAGGTTATACGCATCATCCAAGTGCAACCTAAACATGTTGTGCTGGTATACACTGGTTCCAAGAATAATCGTCATTGAAGAGGAAACTGACAAGACAATGCCTTTCAATGAAGTAAAGTGCTATATCTTTTACTCTCGACTTATTAATAACACAATTAATACCTTAAAATCGATATAAATATCTCTGGCCATCAATTTTCTTATAATTCTTGTGTATAGCGTTACCAAGATTACAAAACAAAGGCAGTGTTTCTCTTCAAGATAAGAAGATATTCAGCCCTAATAGGCGCAGGCGTGGCCGTGTGGTAAGAAGTTTACTTTCCAACCTCATGACTGCGGGTTCAGTCCCACTGCGTTGCACCTCAGGCAGGTGTCTTCTTCTATAGCTTCGGGATGAGCAAAGTCTTGTGTGTGGATTTGGTGAACGGAAACTGAAAAAACAACCCGTCGTGTATGTATATATATATATATATATATATATATATATATATATATATATATATATATATATATATGTATATATATATGTATATATATATATATATATATATATATATATATATATA
>NC_043010.1:42321398-42403898 GCF_006345805.1 Octopus sinensis
ATACAATAAAGCAATTTAAATAAATGAGATGGAACATGCTGTCAGCGATTATTGTTTTCATGAAAAAAGTTTACTGTCAAAAGGGTGTGAGAGAAAAGTGGAAGAAAGGATATAAAACGAGTAATGAGAGGGGAAAGGTGAAAGTCAGAAAAGAAAATATAAATCTAAATTACTACCAAAGCAATAAAAAAAAAACTTATCTATGTGCCTCTGGTAAAGAAGAATGTCATTAGGAAGGTCAGCGATATTATAAAGTATTTGTCAAATGACAAAGTGGAGCAAATACAAACAAGCCTGCCTAGCCGGGTCTGAAGTAGGACAGCTGACGATAGAGATTTCAGCACTTACTTACATTAGACTACTACAAATAGTTTGAAAGATCAGGGACACAGTGTAGCGGCATTTATTACGGCGAAGACTTTACTTGGTAAACTACTCGTTCACGTTCAACGATATGGCAAAGCAAGGTTACAAATCACCTGGTAAACTTTTCGGGTAAATACTTTATTTACTAAAACTTTGTGTGTGTCTTTGTTTGTTTGTGTGTGTGTGTGTGTGTGTGTGTGTGTGTATGTGTGTGTGTATGTGCGAACATGAATATCTGTTGTTTTAATCTAAGACAATCCTGATGAATCAAATCTATAATACAGGACTCACTTGGCGTACGAATTTCGTTTTTCTTTTTTTCTTTTTGCATCCAGTGTATCCTTTTATTTAAAAACGACGGGAGGATTTGATATAAGGGGGAGCTGGCCACTTCATATGCCGTTATTCTGCTTTTAAACACACACACACACACACACACATATCAAGTTGGTTAATGTTTACATTTATTACCCGGAAACGAAATAAAAAAAAATAGAGCAACAGGTGTAAAAAATGTTTAGGAACCGAATATGAAAACAAAAATGAGCGGAAAGCAATGAGGGTTGTGGGAGAGGACTTCAGAAAATTCACAAGATCCGAGTTTTTCCCTCATAACTTTTAGGAAAATGTTATTGTTTTTTTAATGAAATTTTATATGAATACCTTTCAAACGGCGTGCATTACAATTATAACGAAATTTGTGGGTAAAATCTTTTTTGAATGGGTCGGGAGAGGATTTCGGAAAATTCACAATGGATACCTTTTAATGAAATTGTATACATATACCTTTCAAACGGCATGCATTACTGATGCCTAATGTACCGCAAACCCCTTATTTTTGTTCGGAAAAAAGGTGGTGGGGGAGAAACCGGAATTATAGGAAAATGTTTTTCTTTTTTTCCGATGAATAAATTACGGTGGCCTAATATGCAGCAATCTACAATCTGGGATTAATATATCCTGTAATTTTTAAGAGATATGTAAAAGACAATTTGTTTTAATATTATAATTTTACTTGTTTCACACACACACAAACACTAACGTGGTTTTCTCTCTCCTGTTCAGACTATGTTACCATTAATTTTTATAACTTTAGTATTTTCGCTTTCAAACTTGTTCTTTTCAAACTTGTTTGAATTTTCAATCTAATGCAATTTCGCATCTCACCTTCAAAAACGCATTTATTGGGGTTCCCCACCTTTTTCCGAATAAAAATCAGGGGTCTTCGGTACATAAGGCATTCGTAATGAATGTTGTTTGAAAAGATATTTATATACAATTTCATTAAAAGATCTTTATTTTCTTGAAAGTTATGGACGAAAACCTCGGATCTTGTGAATTTTTCGAAATCCTAACTGTTTTTTGCCTAACCAAATTCTAGTATTTATGACTATCCCAAGTTAGGAAGACAGACATATTGTTGAGAACAATAGATTTCGTTGATGGTACCTGTTATCTCAATTCTAACTTTTGGTGGCCTAGAAGAGGTTAGAAGAGTCAAGTGGCAAATACATTATTCTGCTTAGCGAAGGCATCTGGTAGTCACTCACAGAAAAACTATTGCTTTACCGTGAGAAAAGTGCTGTTGAACGGTTAAGTGAAATTTGGCAATCGAGGATCGAATCCACGCCATGTCTGCATGAAGCCACTACATCACGTAGTAGTGTTGTTATTATGTGTGGGAGTTTTGTTGTCGGGAGTGCTATATCTCACTGTTTTGTCCGATTTAGTAGTTGTTCTATTTTTCACCCTTTTTCTTCTTCCTCCTGTGGACAGATAGATAGATAGATGTCTTGCTGTATTCTAGTATCTGGCGTTCTGAGTTAAAATCCCGAACGTCGCTGGAATTAAACATTGCTACCGTTTGGCTACTGGGCACCATCAGCGGTGTCCACTCTGTTGCAGGACATTCGGACTCACTTTCAGAAGTTTTAAAGGGTCATGGGACGGGTCTTTCTTCCTAATATATATATCGATAGATAGATAGATAGATAGATAGATAGATAGATAGATAGATAGATAGATAGATAGATAGATAGATAGATAGATAGATAGATAGATAGATAGATAGATAAGACACACAGACAGATATGTATGCCTTGACTTTTCTCCCTCACCTCCTCTCCCTTTCATTTTCTGTATGTGTGTGTGTATGTGTGTGTGAGTATGTATAAATGTTTGCGTATGTAGGTGTATATGTTGTTATCGTGCTTATGTACGCAGGTAAAATCAGGATTTCTCTCTAAGCTGCCCGACTTTACGCAAACCTGTTTAATTTCCCTTTTCATAAAAGCTTTCTTTACTCTTAGTAACAGAAATGAAAAAAATTAAGCTACGTGCGATGACTCACACATAGCATTTAAGTGTGGGGTGCATGGAATAAAGGAAATTGGTTTCTTTTTTTTCTTCGTTTTTTTTTGTCTTTTTTTTTTGTTTGTTTTATGAGTTCAGTGACTGAAAATTATGAAATTATAATTTTACTAGCAGAAATACCCGGCGTTGCCTAGGTTAAAAAGAATAATGAAATTTAAAAACGCCGTCGCTCTCAGATGCTAGTAGCTGAGATACCAACTTCCTACAATAATAACTATCCAACCCATGTCAGCATGGAACATAGACGTTAAGTGTAATGTTGAAAGAGAGTTTTCAAGTCATATATCTATATAAAATAAATACACGTAATTCAAAAATACGTTTTGTCCAGCTTATTTCGTAACAAAAAAACAAGTACAAATTATAAACAATGAAAGGCCGATTTTTGTTATTCATTTGCCAGACGTAATAGAGAGCCAATCCAATGATAAATCTGATCCTTGATCTTGAGAGTTTGCATGAATCCTACCTAACTCAGTTAAATCACTTGAGGCTCCAAATGATGCCAAATGTAATGCAGAATTGCATTGTCTAATTTTGTTTCGGAAGTGCTTGGAATCTTGGTCAGTTGATGACAACAGTTTTTTCAATGGCTCTGGAGGTTGGGGGATTGCAGGGAGTTTAATCTTTCCACTACTGCAGCACAGTGCAGATGTCTCTCCAAGCCACTTCTTTGCTTTACAATGTCTGCACTCAGTTGTCATTGCACCAATGGAAACTCTAATGTCATCTGCATAGTGAACTGCTGGATCATAATTGAAAGCTGCTTCATAGAAGTTCCTTCTCTGAGCTGTTGCAACTGCTCTTCGTTCTGCAGTGGAGATCCTATTCCTTGTCCACTGTGCATATCTGGGTTCATCACTCTGGCTTTTGTAGTGCACAGTCTGTTTGTTTATTGGTATGCTTCCCTTTCCGCAGCTGTCTCTATTTCCGTGGACAGAGACATTCTTTTGGCTGACCTTGATATTGTAGACAAATTTGACACTTTCCTTCTAGGCATAGTTATATGCGTATACAGAAATACACAGGTGCAGAAGATAGTAAACAATAAAAATAACTGGGTAACGGAAATTATATTTCTTAATACAACGGGCAGAAAGTAAATAAGAAATTTTTGCAGAAAATAAAGAATTGCACGGGTTGAAGCGAACCAAAGAGCCAGTATCGAAGGAACCAGAAAAAAGCCGTCAACAACAGAAAAACCGAAAACAAGTAAAGGAGGCACGTAAAATAGACTTGCAAAACTGATTTCTAGTTCCCTTCTAAACCGTTCCGTGTACCCTTCCTAGCATCAGGTAATCACCAAGTGATTGTCCCGGACGACTAGAAATAGCAGCCAAATTCCTTCAACTCACACTAGATGGGCAGTGCGGTTCTGAGTTTACGGTATATTGGATAAAAACAGGATGGTCACGGCTGGATTGTTTTTACTCATAGGTCAGCTCGATCAGGGCTGACCTGAGGTTAATATATCAACTGTACAATAACATTTTACTCACAAGTCATAGTAATTTCAAAACAATGACGTACCTTTTAATTGATACAGAGTAAGGAATCCGCAATATCTTGGAGGAAGTAGTCATCAGTTTATATTTAGTACCCTAAAAAAAGGGGCCATTCTAATCTACCGCAGTAGCAATTGTTCCAAATGTTGGCACAAAGCCAGCAATTTTAAGAGGGGGAATTAAGTCGATTATATCGATCCCAGCACTTGATTAGTACCTTATTTTATCGACCTCAAAAGGATGGAAGGTAATTCATTATGTTCTAAGTTCTAATTCCACCGTCTCGGTGCTGACAATTCTACCATCCGCCACTTTAATCTACGACGATGCGACATTTTTCTTCTATTAAGCATCTTTAAAGTCCACCTTCGTAGCAAAGTTGTATCGATATTCTCTATCTCTCTCTCTCTCTCTCTCTCTCTATCTATCTATCTATCTATATATATATATATATATCTATATATCTCTCTCTCTCTCACTCACTCACTCTCTCTCTCTCTCTCTCTCTCTCTCTCTCTCTCTCTCACCCTCTCTCTTGGGCGGCGAGTTGGCAGAATCGTTAGCACGCCAGGCGAAATGCTTCGTGGCATTTTTGTCTGTCTTTATGTTCTGAGTTGGTTGAGGTCCACTTAGACTTTCATCCTTTCGGGTCGATAAATACCAGTTAAGTACTGGCGTCAATGTAATCGACCTAACCACCCTTCTCTCTCTTTCTCTCTCTCTCTCTCTCTCACTTTCTGAGATTAAAGAAATACATAAGGTATGTTTAATTCACGATCGCTAGAATCTCAAATAAGAAATTAGTAATTTCAAAGAACTTGGGTTTATTGGTAGTATCCTTGCATTTAGAAAGCAAAACTTCTCCTCTAGCTGTTTAAAATCTTAAGGTAACAAGCAAGGTAGATAACTTTGACAATATCAGCTAATGGTTAGCAATGCGAGGTAAGTGACTACTTGCTTTTTACCAGACGTTAAAGTTGATATTCTAATACTGACACTTTCTCTTCGGGCTCTCTAGTCATTTTATCAATGTACAGCCAAAATGGCATAAATATTGATACTTTCCTTTGTGGAGTTAATATACAGTAGAGCTATGCCAACGACAAAATAAAGAAACGATTTCGTAACCAAAGCTGAGGTAGCATATATTGCTCTTACCCTACCACACAGGCTTTTTTACAACCTATCATCATCTGAAGAGCGAGTACTGAAGCTGGTGCATTACTGTGACAGCATCTGCAGTTCTTGGATCTGTTCAGCCTCCTGCCTCCAGTCGCTTGACAATATGGCTTCGAAATGCTTAAACTTCTCCACTTGTCTCAGCAATGTTCTATTAACATGCAGAGAGCTGTGGTAAGACTTTCTCGAGAGAACCAACACCTCAGTCTTCGCAACACTAATTCCCATCCCGGTCTTGCAGCACTAGGCAGTGAACCCATTCAGTGCATGCTGAATCTCTTTTGTTAAGATAAACTCTCGACAAAGTGTCAATATTATTAAAATTAATTGTTATAAATATGAGAAAGAGATAACAATTAATTTGATCAACAACATTGTTTTACTGTTGCAACTTTTGCGCTTACCCCACACAAAAAAATCAATATTAATAATTATGAATAATTTTGCTTCACGTTAATAAAATTATTATGGCCTGAAAAAGTATCAGTGTGCATGACATCATTAGTTATACCAATGAAAATTAATTGCATCAACAAAAATTAAGTATCAGACTTGTACCATTCTGTAATGTGTACACCAGAACCGATATATTATTTTGTTTCGTCATAAGACCTTAGATATATAGGGTAGAGGCGGGATGTGATAATTGAATATATTTATTTAAAGGACTCTAATGATGAATTGCGTTGGTATGAAGTAGGCATTTTCTATTTGTAGAAGAGTCTCGTAGAAGAGTCGCGTAGAAGAGCTTCGCAAAAGAGCCTTGTAAGCTTGCAGTAAGAGAAGAAAAGTCTGTTTCAGGCAGCTATCCTTCTTGACAAAGTAGTAAGATTATAAATGAAAACTGAAATAAAAGAATGTTGTTCTAGATTGCTGTAGGAGAGAGGGGGAGAGATAAATGGGAATAAAACAACCAATTAAGATTAATACTCCTATTTGTAAAGAACTATTATTTTAATTTCTAGAGCATTTATGGTAAGTGTTTGGGGATATCTATTTAGCTTCACTCTGATTGTTTTTGATACTTCACTGTTAAAAGTTTGAAATTGGCTCACGAACAGTAAACTAATAAAAGAAGATTATTTTGGCCGATAAATCTGTATCAGTAACAACCGGAAATATCTACAAATCTAAAAGAGCATCGATAGAATGTAACTTATAATTTCAATTATTTTCAAAAGTATTGTATTTAGTTATTGCCTTCTTGATATAGACTGTTATAGATATGTAAACGAGGATAACATTATGGCGCGTTTCCAAATATGTAGAGTTGAATTTTATACAATGTGTTTACAAATACAGAAGTAACGAGGGTGTAGGCTATATCTACTAATATGGGAGGTAGGGAAAGAATTGTATAAGATGTAGATAAGTTATATCTTGTATTCTTTTATCTTTCAATCACTAGATTGCGGCCTTCAAGGCTTTTTAGTTAATCTTATCTACCTTACTTATTTAATATAGTGTGGTACTTATTTAATCCTTCTCTGTTAATCGGATCACGAAGCAATGTATTTTACATAAAAGATGGCTACACGATGCAGCAGATTTAGACACGAGTTTCCTTATAGTTTCCGTCGACTAAATTTTGTTCACAAGGTATCGGTCACCCGCATTGAAAAGACTTTCCAAGGCGTACAGTCGGTGAACTAGAATTTCTTTCAAACGTCTCAAGTTAAATAAGTTATATGTATACCTATAGAGTTAATTGACAATTGTATGAAAACATCGAGGAATGATATAAAACTTAGTTTGCACGGTTTCTCTTTTATGTCAGCTATATAGAATACGCAGGTTATATAATATACTTAGTCATAAAATATTTTTGAGGTGCAATTCTTTCGTGAGCAGTGTTAGAATCAAAAATGTAACAGAAATAAATATGCAACTAATAAAAAAAATCATATATTTTTTCCACAAAAGCGCCCGCAAAAATACCTTCCAGTATTTAGTTACGACCGTTTACTTTTTTCGTTCAAATCCTAAGAAGGTCGAATACGGTTTTAATCTGGAGTCAATAATATGCTAATGAAGCACTGGAATCAGTATAATCGACAATACGGCTCCCTCAAATTACAAATTTTGAATTATGTTAGCAATCTCCGGTAGGGATAGGTATGAATTCCTAATATTACTCGGTTATATTGTAACTTTCTCAGTGAAAGCCTTCCGCGCATTTGCTGAAGGGGCGATGAATGAATCAAAAACCAAATATAGCAGGCTATACATTTATTGGTGTAGGAAAATAGAATTACTAAGAAATCAAATAATTGGTACTGTTTTAGTACCATTATTTAATGATTATTCCCGAGGACAATATCTCTAAATTAATAATTATTAGCTTTGGGTTACCCAAATTTTGAGAATGTTATATTTGATTTGAAGGTGTGAGTGCTGGATCGCAGAAAAATAGTCAAGTACGAATACAATTATTTCTACTGCAAGATTTGGTCATGTTATCAAAAATTCGGACGTACATATAGGAATACAATATCCAATGTAACATCCCTTTTATAAGATGTATTATCCCGCCCAAATTTGTATCTCAGCGAGGTGTATATGTGCTTATAGTGAAGTTTACACTGTGGTGTGTTAGAGCATCAGTTCTTGCAATCTACCTTAGAATCCCCGAGAAGGTCATGGGCGATGCCTTTCCTTCTGTTTCTACGTCATTAAAAGACAATACTAGAGTGTGATTTGAAGGAGAGTTGATGCTTGTAAAAGCAGTGACATTATGGAAGCTCTTTCGTTCGCTCCTTCTACTGCAAAATATTTCGTGTAGACAGATTTATAACTTAATAACTCCTCACTTATCTCAAATACAAAATTTTTAAAATGTATCTCTGTTACAGTTGAAATGGTTCCGTCGCTTTCGATAAACAATTTCAAATTATCGATAAAAGAAGTTATCATCCACTTTGACTTCAATATAGTTCGTACTTTCTTATATGAATAAGTCCACTGCTCTTTTTGCATTTAATTGAGGAAACATCTTCATGTTTGTTCATTCCAGTTTCTTCAGATAATTAAAGCGATATCAATAAGAATTTAAATTATAATTACCAAACACTTCAAATGTATGTGGGCAGGGAAGCACTAATTAAACAGAAGTGAACTTCACAAGGTACAGATTAAATTATCAAATTGATGTATTTATTCACTGAGAGTGCTCTGGAATTAATTACATATAAGATGGTCAATTAGTACAATAACCACTGAAGTATATCTGACTAACGTCTATATAAAAAAAAATAAACGAAAACAAAAATGCATATATTATTCAAGGATGTATATATATATATATAATAAAAATGGTAAATAATTTTTCTGTGGTTTTTCATGTAACCAACAATTATTTACCGGTAAATTTCGGTATGTAAATACGACAAATTTATCGTCAGGAACTTTGTAAGGTTCAGTATATATATATATATGTGTGTGTGTGTGTGTGTGTGTGTGTGTGTGTGTGTGTGTGTTGTTGATATCATAAAAATATATAAACTTTCAAAACGACGCGAAATAGTTCCTCCTTAGAACTGGATCTCAAAACACGGGGGCAACCTTCGACTTCTTAAAATGTACTTCGAGATCCAATTCCCAAAAAGAATTATTTATATATATATATGTATGTATGTATGTATGCATATGTATATACATACATACATACATACATACATACATACATACATACATACATATATATATATATATATATATATATATATATATATATATATACACCCTCACACGGGCGCACGCACACATGTACACACATAAATAAATGCAACGAATACGAAGAAACAAACACTTGAAAGTAAAATCGAACCAGATATTCAAATATCTCCAAACAAGGCGTGTTTCTGACTATATCGTTTATATATTGTATACATGAATATATGTTTATCAACAAATATAAATTGATTTTATTCTCAGATGTTTCTTCGTAGAAATTATATTTGTATATCATTGTATGTATTATAGCAATAAACTATCTTATTTATATTGAGACTTCTTGCTACTTGCATCTGCAATAGTATTTCAGGAATTACAACAAAATATTTCCCTATACTGAAAAGTGAACACAGGACAACGACAAAAGACCATTCGAAAACCGGGGCGGGTGGGGGAGCAGTGTACGTAGACAAGCTCATCTCTCAACAGTTATCGACCAAAAATCATTACAATTTCGATGCCTTATTGATAATATTATTCAATTTGACAGCGTCATCCACCTGTGATAACATGACCAAGTTGTTAGGGTATAGATTAACGAAACATGAAGGATAATATAATTTAGTAATAACAATCGTTGAAACACGTAGATATGTTTCGCTCTAAAAGAGTTATCAAACAATAATAGTAATAGAATTTGTCGGTTTATCATCATGAATGGGAAAATAGTCCTGTGGTTATAAGAAACGCACAGGTCGAGTAAATGATGATAAAGATAACTATACACTATATGTCAACTATAGCCAACCCTATTGCCAATAATTATATTAAAGAAGTTATTGCTAATAATAACATGAATGCTCACATAGATATTCCCTTAAAATAAATCCCATTCTCCCTAAACTTAATGTTTATGCTGACAATCTACTCACTGTCTCTTCTTGTGACGACCTAGGTAAGAATGAAATATGTTCTCAAGGTTCTTTTCCTAATCTAAAACGTCGAAGAAGGCATGATAGGAATAAGGAAACGCGAGATCCTCTGGTTTACGTCTCTAATTAGCTTACAAGTTAAATGATACTGTAATAATTCGCCAACTTTCTAGACTCTAATTTCCAACCTTAAAACAAATATCATTCAATATTTAACACCTATAAGAATATCCAACTCTACTGCAGCTAGTGATAGATCCCTGAATCGCGGCTTCTAACAGACGTAAACATTATCTAAAAACACTAGTAATCATAATAATAGTTTCAAATTTTGTCACAAGGGCGGCAGTTTGGGGAAGGGGACAAGTCAATTACATCGACCCCGGTGTTCAACTGGTACTTATTTTATCGACCCTCTCTGAAGAGTCGATCTCTTTTTACAGGGACAACCGTTTATGTTTTTACAATAGAGATTTATGGGGAGGTCCCATAAATCCAATCGGTACCCAACAGATTGGTTGCATTTTTAACGATGAAAACGTTCACCTTGCATGCTTTCACTTAAAATGTGACATTAGTTCACAGTTCGTCTATGAAATGAAATTTGTCACTCGTCACGCTACGAGCAGAATTCACTGTTTTTCTTCCATATGTCCATATTTATTATGTGAGTAAATTAAAAATATTCCGGACTGAATCCGGACCCGCAATACTGAAATTTTGGATTCTCAAGTTTTCAGTACTGCGATTGTTTTCGGCGATTTTTTTACGTGATTTTTTGCGACGAATTTTTTTGTACGATAACAATTTTTATAACTTTGAAATAAATTTTATGAATAATCGAAATTAATTGCGATATCCAGCGATTATTTTTGATAACTTGTTTTACGTGATTTTCTTTGAGACAAATATGATCATCATTGAGATATGGCTCTGGAGAAAGGAATTGTAACAAATTCTCCAAAATAAGTCTGAGATCTGTTTTCAGATCTTCCCATTCGGGGTCAGTGGCTTAAAAGCCCTATCGAGCAGCTTTTAAGCTAGTTTTAATATTTATGTTTATGTAACATATTTACAAATGTTTTGATGCCACATATAATTACTTAATGATCTTTTATGTGTATTTGTGGGTGGGTGTGGGGTTGTGGGTGTGGGTGTGAGGTTGTGGGTGCGGGTGTTTGTGTGTGTGTGAGTATGTGTACATTTATGTATGTGTGGAGCAGGGTACATCTGTGTATGTACACATACACACACACACTCATACACGCACACACACACACACACACACACACACACACACACACACACATACGATGGCTGACAGGTTGAGAAGTTCAGTTTGCGATCATGAGGATCTGTATTCGACCTCACTATGTGGCATCTTGGATGTATGAGATTTACAATTTCTTTGAAACGGTCCAATCTTCACAGTGAAATGGATTAGACAGAAACTGTTCGGAAGACAGTAAGATTTTACAAGTCATGTCTTTTCACACACTGATTCTGCCTGAACACGAGTCTCTAAAATTGTGTGTGGGTGTGTGCGCGCGCACACACATATACACATACAGACATGCGTGTACAAATGCATGTGCGCATGTACACATATACGCGTATATGTGTGTGGGCGTGCGTGCGTGCGTGTGTGTGATTTTACCAGCTGTAATTATTTACATCGAATAGTGCTTAAAATGTATTGGTTTTACAACCAGAAAGATGCATTATTTAGTTCTATACATATGTTTTTTTCTCCAATGCATTCATAATTTCTCAAATTGATCACCTGATATATAACTTTGAAAGATTAATAGCAAATTGGTGTCGGGTTGATATTACTGAAGTGAATAAAAAATTGTAGAGAATGTAGTAATGCAATCGAAAATTGTTCAAATTATTTTAATGCCTTTCTTCTACTTAGTCCAATTTTTTGTTTCATTATTGTTGGCTAATCTGTATCAATTGTTTCTTTCTCTTGCAGGTAAGTACATCACTGCAATTTTCTTTGTACAGCCATCTTACTAGGAACTGTTGCTGTATGTATGTATTATATATCTTTATTGTAATATTTATTTTTATATCTAAATTTATTGGGTCTTTTACCATTCTAAAACCCGATAACTTTATATGTACCTATACCGTGACAGAAAAAGAAGGAGGACTCACTGACGTGACCAAAATATAAGCTGGTATTATATGAAAATTACATAAGACAGTAAGATATTATTTCAGAGGTGACTTACTGTTATTTCGATCAAGCAGAGATACCATACAGTGACTCCAACCCGCGTTTATACATATATAAAAACAGTGGGATGTAATTTGAGGAAGATTTGGGTTATATTTGTATCACCGCTACTAAAAACATAGAAGTTGGTTCACATATATATATCTATATAGGTAAGATCGAAAAAAGAGTTTGAGGGAGGCTTAGCTAGATTTCTAGCAGAATCCCTATTCCATCTTCGAATACTTACTTGATACTTCTTTCACGAAAACTAATGACGTAATAAGACGGATGCAGGTGCATGCTTTTTTCTATGAATATAGTAATTCGTTTAATCTTGAATCGTATAAAAAATTCTCCGTATAATCACTTTTCGAATTTGATCTATTAAATATGGTGAAGAACATTAAATTTTCTAAACATGTGAATGCTTACCAAAAGGAATTATCTATAATTGTATCTAAATGTTAAACTGTTACCTAATCTACATAATTTCTTCGACAAGACCGGCAATTATGTGCTCTTTCTGCGAAATAATATCGCACCTTTATAGCTAAGGAACTGAGTGAAAACTACAAGACTGTGGATCAATCACTTCTGAATTAAATCAATCACCAGTATTGTGAAATCGTTAGAAAATTATAAGTTGAGGACAAGACTCAACCATAGACCCCCTTACTTTAGTTTGAAAGATCACAAGGCTGACTTCATCATCAAACATTCTATAAGAATCATTTGGCCCACTAAATCCGACCTTGAATTAGTGAAACTGTTTCAGATAGTTAAGGAAAAACTTATGATTAACCTTTGATCGAATACAGGTGAGATAATAATTTTCTGTCTCTTCCAAAATAAAAATAATTCCTCATTCTTGCAGTTATACATTAGCAGCTATTATTCCTTTGTTTCTCTGATTTTGCTTGGAAACTAATACTGCTTTCCTTTAGATATTAACCTTTATTTCTTTGAATAAGACATGGTGTAGAATGTCAAATAATGATATTTGATATAACAATGGTATTGTCTAATTCTGTACAAGTTACTGATAATTTTTTTATTTCAACTCCAGTTACATTTTTAAAATTATAGGTGTGGTCTTTATAGAGATGATGCTCTTCCATTTGTCACAGGGATTTCTAAATCTGGTTTGGATCATGTTAAAAAGGTTTTACACATTTTTCAGCATTTATAATCTATCAATAAATTTCGACACTAGATGTAAAATAGCTAATTGGGAGGGGGGGTAATCACTTTAGATTTAAACTCATCGTTATACTATCCCTTTGATTAAACTAACAAATATATGAATGTTGACGTTAACCGCTATAGATCTGTCTTTATTGATACAATAAATAGTATATCTGTTAGAATCTCTACCTTCTCCGCTAATGAAGATATATTCGATAGCCACGCTCACTATAATAATCAAGCTTTGCTTGCTGGTGGGGGGGGTCTCTGATGAAATAAAGTACATACCGGACACAAAGTTCAGAATATTCTTAACATTATTAATTCCACACAATATGCCAACAATAGCCAATCCTAATTCACTTAATATGTCTAATACTAATAATTCAGATTCGTCTAATTTTCACTCTCAATAGATCATCCGGTGAAATAAATCTTTCTTATACGAAATATTGCGGACAACTAAATGTCTATCCCGTTTCTGCATGTGAGTAATTTTAATATTGACTGCTCAGGGAAGAACAATACGTCGTTAGTAAGATGTCTACACTTATCCAAAAATGTCAACGAGGGCATAGTAGGAATAAGAAATGTGGGGTTCTATAATTTAGACCGCTGGTCTACTTACGCGTTAAATCATGCCGAAATTATTTTTCATTATTCCAAAGTCTAATTTCCAACCTCTAAATATCACTCGAGATTTAACATATTAACTAAAAAAATTATCCAATTATCCACTCTACTACACCATAATTTCTTATCAATTATTTCCACCTCTAACAGATGTAATCTTGGCATAAAAGACTTTACTAATAAGAATAGTGATAATTATCGTGATGATAATAATAATAATATAATAATAATAATAATAATAATATAATAATAATAATAATAATGATATAAGTGAACTAACCTAAATAGACAGGAAATTAAGAAAAATAATAACAGAATCTAGGATGCACCACCCAAAAACTGGCATAAAAAGGCTATATATACAACGTATAGAAGGTGGTAGAGGCCTTATACAGCTGGAAAATTATTATAAAATAACCAGCATAGGACTGCAAAAATACCTATTTCAGAAGCAAGGAAAACTGATACAAATAGCCGCAAAACACGAGCAAAACTAAAAACTGTTCTCAGTATTTAAGGTAGCTGACAAATACAAACAAGAAATCATACTACCTAACAGATGAGAAGAAGAAGAAGAAGAAGAAGAAGAAGAAGAAGAAGAAGAAGAAGAAGAAGAAGAAGAAGAAGAAGAAGAAGAAGAAGAAGAAGAAGAAGAAAAGCTATAAAACAATTGAAAACCAAACTAAAACTAGACCAGCAACGGACCATGATAAAACGATGGCTAGAAAAGCCCCTTCATGGCAAATACTAAATGCTATAGAAATAAACAGAAAAAATCCCAGCAATGGTTGAGAAGCTCAGGACTCAAAGCAGAGACGGAGGGATTTTTAATTGCAGCACCAGAAATTTTTAATTGCACCACCCCACCAGAAATTACCAAAAACATATAATGAAAAGAAACATAACAAGTAACTGCAGAATATGTGGAGATGGACAAGAAACAATAAATCATATTATCTCTGACTGCCCAGTCCTGGCTAAGAAAGAAATATACTTACAGACATGACAGAGCTGGTACCTACATACACTGGAAGCTATGCCAACACTATGGAATAACAACAGAAAAAAGATGGTATAGGCACACGCCAGAAAAGGTCACAGAAAATGAGAAAGCAACTATGTCTGAACGTGTCAAAGTGCTGTCATCTGCCTGTCGGCTCTACTCCTGCAACTCAACTTGATTTCGAGCCGGGTCGTCTGCTGCTGGAGAGGACCGATCAGGTAAAGGACCTGGGTATCTTGGTGGATTCCTCCTTTTCGCCTTCGGCCCAGTGCGTCCATGCTGCCAACAAAGCGCGCGGAATTCTGTTTTTGATTCGACGGTCATTCGGAATGCTCACAGCAGCCATATTCCTGCCACTCTATGTCACGCTGGTGAGACCCATATTGGAGTATGGGATTCAAGCCTCTTCTCCTTATCTCCTCAAAGACATACAGCACCTCGAAAGAGTCCAGAGGCTGGCTACCCGCATGGTTCATGGTCTCAAAAATTTGTCCTACGAAGAAGGCTGAGGACGCTCGACCTTTGTTCTCTTGAAAAACGCCGCCGCCGTGGTGATCTCATTCTCGCCCACAACATCATAAGCGGGAAGTGTAACCTCTCGAAAGAGCTGTTCTTCACTCCTGCTCCGGAGCGTCGGCTGCGGGGTCATTCCGAAAAGCTCTACCTGCGACGATTTCATCTCAATCGAAGGAGAGGAGCTTTCTCCGTCCGGGTTGCGGATCCGTGGAACAAGCTGCCAGACGAGATGGTGAAGATGCCGACGACCGCTTTGTTCAAAGCCTCCCTGGACCTCAAGTGGCCTGAACTCTTTACATGAACACCACCTTGTACTTAACTCCATGTCCCCCTACATGGCCTTGCTCTTTGCTTTTGAGCCAAATTAACTAACTAACTAACTAACTAACCATACTCTGGGATATGCCAATACACACAGATAGAGAAATTAAGGCCAATAGGCCAGATATAGTTGTCAGAGATCATGTTCATATCCTACGCAAAATACTTTCTATGTAATCTCAAGTTTTAAAACAAACATAATTTCCTTTTTTTTTTAGACATTCACTAGTACAACACTAAATACAAAACCAAATATATGCCACACTAGGCATAACAACAACATGAACTTCCAACCTGTTGTCTCTTGAGGTCTCTGGGTGAGACTTGGAGCCAACTGATACAAATATAAAGCAAAAGTCAAACATAGAATAATAATAATAATAATAATAATAATAATAATAATAATAATAATAATAATAATAATAATAATAATAATAAAGCAAGATATGACAGGGTCGGCCAGTATTTACACATATGTCGGCATTATAAAATCAAAACTGCTGACAAATGGTATAAACACCATCCTGAAGCTGTGACTGAGGGAGAAAATGTGTCGATTCTCTGGGACTTCCCCGTACATACCGACAAAACTATAAAAGCAAATAAACCGGATATTATTATAAAAGATCAGACAAAATAGGTATGTTTATAAATTGACATGAGTATTCCTTGCGATCGCAATATAGCGGCGAAAGAATTTTCCAAGATCAGTAAATATAAAGACTTGCTAATAGAAATTGAAAAAATGTGACATCTCAAGGCGACTACAGTCCCAGTGACTGTATGATCTCTAGTAAGGATAAAAAAAAAAGGTACTGAAACCTATTTGAAAATGATACCAGACTTACCATCCCTACAGGAAGTGCTAAAAAATCTTGTTAACTGGAACGACTCATCTTCTGAGAAGAGCATTATCGCTGTGAAAACAACATCAATTCATGAATTTAATTATTTATTTATTTATTTAATACATATTTTACCTGTGAATTTGCGTGTGTAATATGGGAATGCATACAATGAGCTTCTCTGCCCTGGGTGTACGAAAACACTCGGCAAAGAAATGGAAGAAAATTAGAAGAAGAAAAAAAAAATTTTTTTTAAATAATAATAATAATAATAATAATAATAATATAATAATAATAATAATAATAATAATATAAATAGAATGCAACATAGATTACAAGAAGATTGGCAATAATATAAGAACATGAATAATAACCAGAATCATGATTACGATATTAGTAGGGGTTATGACGATGATACTGAGATTGGTGACAATAATGGTGATATTAGTATTAATGATAACAGCTCCATTACTCGTAGCATGATTCTTTAATACTGCAATTTCACGTAACTGAAATTAAATTTCAGAGTGGAAATACGAATAATAGAAATGCACTCCAGAATTTATCTTGCCCTAATACATTATCTATGTAAATAAAAAAGCGGTAGTAACTTGACTATTCATTTTAATAGTCAGGATGGTCATATTCACGTTAATAGCAATAGCAATAAGCATATGTATTGTTAATAATAGGATTGTCTATACAAACATTACTGAGGGTAATAATAATAACAAGACTGGCGATATAAAAATTTAACATGACCTAATACATGCTTTTTGAACGTTTTCTACCTGAGATATAATATCGTTCATAGACGCACCGTGCATAATAGACACATAATTTAACAAGAGTATATATTGAATCTTCATCAGACTTTAAAAAACGTTATTTAGTTCACTTTCTTCTGTCAAATGCAAAATGTCAATTGATCAGCAAATTTTATATAGAATCCCAAGGACAATACCATTTCTTATAATGTTACTTGGACTACTATTGAAACTAGAAGGCCTTACCAAGGTAGTCGTTTTCTATGTGATCTCTATAAGAAAGGATTTATTGAAGTATAATGCGAGGGTAACAACCACCTTCTGAATCGACAATGAGATAAAATAGTCTTTTGTAAATATCGATTGCAGAAAGCGCTCGCATTTTACCATAGATCTATATGTTCTACACGTATCAGATAATAGTTTGCTTTCATTTCAATTGCATCTATTTTATGTAGTCTTAGTCTATCCTTGATACTATTTGGTCTCTATATTTATTATGGATAAATATGTCCTTAGACATATTTATAGTGAAATAATTTACAAATATATAACTTTATACTTACAGCACTTCTTTATATTATACTCGAATTCTTCCTTTTATTTTATTTTTAAGCGTAAATTTTCTGTACTTTATTTTGCTTTTAAACGTAAAACCCAATATGGTAATATCTATAGCTTTATGTATTGTCTAAACAATACTTTGAGTAGAGGATTACCTCCACCCTTCCTATTTCTTTACTATCCACAAGGGGCTAAACACAGAGGGGACAAACAAGAACAGACACACGGATTAAGTCGATTACATTGACCCCAGTGCGTAACTGGTACTTATTTAATCGACCCCGAAAGGATGAAAGGCAAAGTCGACCTCGGCGGAATTTGAACTCAGAACATAACGGCAGACGAAATACCTATTTCTTTACTACCCACAAGGGGCTAAACACAGAGAGGACAAACAAGGACAGACAAACAGATTAAGTCGATTATATCGACCCCAGTGCGTAACTGGTACTTAATTTATCGACCCCGAAAGGATGAAAGGCAAAGTCGACCTCGGCGGAATTTGAACTCAGAACGTAACGGCAGACGAAATACCGCTAAGCATTTCGCCCGGCGTGCTAACGTTTCTGCCAGCTCGCCGCCTTGATTACCTCCACCTTTCCTGCGCACACGGGAAAATTATCGCGCTTGTAGGCTTCATCACTTCTGGTTGTTACACCTAGAGTACAAACGTGTCATGCACGCTCATCAGATTTTCGGTTTCACGCAGCAAGATGACCGAACGCATCGAACAGAGACCATAAACGCATGTACCATCATCAGTGACGATGGTCTTCGTGAAGTTTGGGTCATACTTTGCACAGTCTATCATGTCCTGAACTACTTCTACGTGAGTTTGTTTCTGCTGCTCCGCCAGTGCCTTGGGGAAGAAATTCGCCGACATTCTCCGCATGCACAAATCCTCCGTTAAAATGGAATACATTGATACTGTTCTTATTTCTACTTCGTGTACAATTTCCCGTGTTGTTACTAGGCGGTTTTCCATGACAATTTGCTGAGATTCTCGATCGGCTCCTTGTTTCGGCTCCTGCTTCAGTGTGCCTTGCTCTCTACTGAGATGCGGCCATGTTTGATGCGTTTGTACTACTTCTTGATCTAAGACTGCATCTTCTGGATGGTATGAATTTGGGTATCATCAGGATTTTGGCAAAACTTGGTGTAATATTTCTACTTGATGCGTTCGGTGAAAACGAAAATCGGAGTGCGCAGTACACGTCTGTACTCTAGGCGTAACAGCCAGGAACTGACGCAGCCTACCAACGCGAAAGGTTTCATGTATGCGCAAGAAGGGTGGCGTCACTTCTCACCCAAAGGATTTTTCCCACATGGTAAAATTCTTTAGTTTTTGACGAAAAAAATATCGGGTACATTTTGAACGCACCCCGTATATTTGTGAACATATGCGTTTATATATGTTAATATATATATATTTCTTTATTGCCCACAAGGGGCTAAACATAGAGGGGACAAACAAGGACAGACAAAGGGATTAAGTCGATTACATCGACTCCAGTGCGAAACTGGTATTTATTTATCAACCCCGAAAGGATGAAAGGCAAAGTCGACCTCGGCGGAATTTGAACTCAGAACGTAATGACAGACGAAATACCGCTAAGCATTTCGCCTGGCGCGCTAACGTGTCTGCCAGCTACACATATATGTATCAGCGTATGTACGTATATGTATGTATGCGCGCGCCTCTGTGTATTAGAAGTAGATTTCGAAAAATGAATATCACAAGTAATCGATAGGCCTAAAAATAGAAAATGTCAAAATATAATAGGAATACAATTGGAATGCTTAAATCATTTATTGCATCTTTAGCCTTTTAATCTCTGCTCATGTAATATACTGAGATATATTTCAAATTACATCGCTAAATATCTGCAACTCTGCACTGGATAATTAAAAAATATTAATTGAATGTTTGTGATTTCTACTTTATTTAATTGTTTGTTTGTTTTTTAATGTGCTATAGTTATTTTATACGTTGTTTTATTATTATAACGTGATAATTGCTTTATAGCAGGGTTTTCAAAGACCCGAATCAGTTATGCAAATTTCATTCTTGACTGAATGAACACATTTTCACAAGAGACCTGGAAACTGTTGTGTTTGTATTGTTTTGGAATGTGCTAAATTAAAATATCGAATCAATATATTGTTACTTAAGTGCAGAAGGTGAAGTAAGTAAATATTTTAATGCTTGGCGGTATATGCAGCGTAAACCAGTTTAGAATTAAAATTATACGGTGTTACGGTTGACATAACAACAAGAGGTCGTTTTTTTTTTTCTAATTTAGCCCCTAGCTCTACCTTGACTGAGTATATCTACGATCAAAGACTTCCCAGGTTTTATCTAGAACTACATTTTTAAAACTGCAGTGTATGATTAAAACTATAGCACATGATTTGAAGGCTGTTAGATGTGGCAGGTCCACCGAACCCTTAATATCTTTATTCGTAGGTTTCTGAAGAAAAGTTATTGTTTAGCCCTTCAGGTCAGACGTGGTGAGGAAAGGCATTTCAACAATGATTACCCCATTCAAAAAAACATCACCCAATACATCCTTCTCTAGATTGAGACTTGATCGGGATCTTAATTGCTGTTTCTAGCTAATCGAACGACTATGTTGAGGTTCAATGCGTTGGTTCGTGAAGATATCGGCCTCCGTAGGAGTAATATGAGTGGAATTAAACCATGACCAAATAATTTGAGGAAAATTTGAAATATAATTCCGTGTTTTCATTCCATACTGAGGTGAAAACTTGTTATAATGTGAAATTTGATAGGTTTCTCTAAGAATACTAAAAGTGAAATTCAACAAGGTTTCTTTCGCGAAAGTTCTTAAATTTTCTTGAAATCTACAGCATTTGTTAATATCCACGAGAGGAATAATTTCTGAAAGTTTTGCCCCAGTCAGATCTTATGGACATTTAAAGTTTTAGTAAATTTCCGAAATCTTTGAAACATTGAATTTCCTTTATATTTTTGTGGGCCCATCATTCCAAATAGCTTTGATACCATTCTTTGGAAAGTATGTTTCTTTTATCCCCACTATCTCAAGTTCCCCAGACATTAATGATCAATTCTTTTAACTCAGCCGTGGAAAGAAAATTACAAAAATCTACGTCTTTGAGGCTATTTTTAATAAGAAAAATTAAATTTAGGCAACTATTACTTAATAACGAGAGTTGATGAGCACTCCATCTTCTCTAATCTTACAGTAAGGTCTAAAATCTAAACAGAACACATAAATCCACTTACTGAAAAGCCTGTTTTCTTGTGCGACGAAAGAAGGTAAAAAACAAGACAAAGTGAAAAATTTGTTTTGTTCTTGATTTTTGATTTTTGAATCAGAATAACGTTTTATCACTAGATTGAAACTATATAAAACTATATATATTCTAAATAGACCTAATATTGAGTATAGAAATGTAAAATTACAGCATTTAAAAACACAGTAAATATCAATTCTCAACCCCTGAGAGTGACTCAAAATGGAAATTCCCATTTTGGGGGGATAGTTCTGAGCCGCAAAAATAAATGCGCGACAATTAGAAAAACTCACAAACCTGAACATTTTCGACACTAAACACCAACAACATTTCGACCCCCTGAAACTCTTAGAAATACAGGGTGTCGAAATGAAAAATACAGTCTAAGAAAACTTTTATGGTTTTCCCATCAAATTTTGATATGGGATTCTTCGTCTATTGACCTAAGGGGAAAAAACTCAGTCGGATATTGCAGTGTATTTATGTTTGAATAAACCGGTTCACATCTCAAACTTGATATAATTCATATGTGTGTGCGCGTGTGTGTTGTAATATTATCTGGCTGAAACGTTAGCACGCCGGACGAAATGCGTAGCCGTATTTCGTCTGCCGTTACGTTATGAGTTCAAATCCCGCAGAGGTCAACTTTGCCTTTCATCCTTTCGGGGTCGATAAATTAAGTACCAGTTACGTACTGGGGTCGATGTAATCGACTTAATCCGTTTGTCTGTCCTTGTTTGTCCCCTCTGTGTTTAGCCCCTTGTGGGTAGTAAAGAAATAGGTATTTCGTCTGTCTTTATGTTCTGAGTTCAAATTCTGCCGAGGTCGACTTTGCCTATCATCCTTTCTGAGTCGTTAAATTTAGTACCAGTTGCGTACTGGGATCGATCTAATCGACTAGACCCCGTCCAAAAATTTCGGGCTTTGTACCTAGAGTAGAAAAGAATATTATCTGTATCTCTTGTATTGACTAGACAATCGGATGTAGTTTTACACTGCTGATCACAATGCGCGTCCAAATCTTTATTGATTGCGCCCTTCTTTTCCATCTTGGCCTAGATCGTTTAACAAAATCCTCTTACAATGTTGTTAGAAAACAATAAATCCCAAGTGGCCGTGCTCTGTATATAACATTGAGTTCTCTCTCATTGAAGATGATATTGATTACCTAATTGAAATCTATCTTTCAATCTGCCTGCATATTATTCCTCTCTGTGTATGTATGTATGTATGTATGTATGTATGTATGTATGTATGTATGTATGTATGTATGTATGTATGTATGTATGTATGTATGTATGTATGTATGTATGTATGTATGTATGTATGTATGTATGTATGTATTAGTGTATGTATGTATGTATGAATGTATGTATGTATGAATGAATCTATGTATGTATGTATGTATGTATGTATTTATGTATGTATGTATGTATGCATGTATGTATTTATGTATGTATGTATGTATGTATGTATGCATGTATGTATGCATGTATGTATGTATGTATTTATGTATGTATGTATGTATGTATGTATGTATGCATGTATGTATGTATTATGTATGTATGTATGTATGTATGTATGTATGCATGTATGCATGTATGCATGTATGAATGTATGTATCTATATATGTATGTATGTATTTATGGATGCATGTATGTATTAATATGTGTGCCTGTGTGTACAATTTTCGTCAGCCAAATTTCATTCAGTGGGTGCATTTCGGCCAAAGTGCGGCTCAGCGATGATGCCTTCTTAACCTCAAAGCCATGTATGCAGTCATTTATTGCTGAAGTTTCTTATCATAGCCTGAATTTTTATGATAAGAAACGTCAGTTATAAATGGTTACTTTCATGAATTGTTTAGAATATAGTGTTCGGGATTCCGCAACATATTGGGGAAAGCATTCTGCAATTTATTTCTTCTGTTGTCATAGTATAGAGTATCCTGACTGATTACTTTCAGCTTTTGAGGATAGAAACAACGCAGAATTCATCAATAAGTGAATCTTCTTGGAACAGCTAACTAAATGCATGTTCTTATCGTTGCTATTTGGTTTAATGCCATATGACAGTTTATTTTACCATTGATCAGGAACTATATTTAGCTACTAATAACTGAGAGAGAGATAGAAGGAGACACAGACAGAGAGAAAGAGAGAGAGAGAGAGAGAGAGAGAGAAAGAGAGTAAGACAGACTTTACAAAAATTGTAGTAGTATCAATAAAATCCCATGACTTTACCGTATAATTGGGTACAGGATATCATGCTTAACGCAATAAGCACAAAATATAATAATAATGATATTAATAATAATAATAATGATAATAATAATAATAATAATAATAATAATAATAATAATAATAATAACAACAACAATAACAATAATAATAATAATAATAATAATAATAATAATAATAATAATAATAATAATAGTAATAATAATAATCGATTAAAATTACACTCGTCATAAAAAAAGAAAAATTATTAGTATTTCTAGAGGTCATACTTCTTCCTGAACTGGTAGATTTTGTTTCTTATTATGAAACATCTGTTACTTATTTCTGATGAAGAAGATAACAGATCATGCAAAAGTGATCTGCATTCCATATATACTCAACTGATTTTTCTATTTAAAGTCCATCGAGTTGGATTTTGTTTCTCAGGTCTCCAAAGTACGCGTAGTTTTGTAATGATTGGTATGTCCTTTACTAGCAAAGTATGTACTATTGATCAATCGGTGAGACTGGGTTCAAGCAAACACGCCTTATATTTATATTTTATTTAATTACTAGCAGTATCGCCCGGCGTTGCTCGGGTTTGTTTCGACCCGCTGGAATTGGAATTTTTGAAAAGTAAAAATTTTGCATTATGTAGCTTGTTATTCTCTTCAAGTGAACATTTTTCTGGTTGAAATGCACCGAAAAGTGGCGACACAGCAGTGAAAAGATCGTAAAAAAAGGGGATTTTCATAGAAAAAAGCACTTTTTTGATGTAAATAATTTTTGGTGTTAACATGGTCCGATTTGAATTTTATCTTCTACGGAAGGAAGAGCAACCCTTCTATCATACTCTCAATTTTGGTCAACTTGCGCCGCAGGGTCTCGGAGGAGATAGTGTTAGTTGAAGGCTACCAAACCTGGCGCACACAGACAACTTCAGCTTTATATAGAGAGAGATAACACACACACATTAATACACATACATGCACACACACACATGTATGTATGGATGTATGTATGTATATATGTACATCTGTCCACTTCTTGCCATATTTTTATCCTTCACTTCCTACACACACACACTCACACACACACGCACACGCACACACACATACACACCTTAGCTTACAATTTTCTTTCAACAATTGACACTGTCATATATGTATATGTTTGCGTGTCTATGTGTGTAAAGAGAAAGTGGGAGTAAGTGTGGTAATAGGCGGAGTAAAACCTTTGAAGTGAGAGAGGGAAATCGTAAAATATTGAGTTTTCTCGAATTTTTGCTTAATTGGGGGTGAAATTGAAATAAATTTATATGCCATGACCGAATGGAATGTACTTGGAAAAATCATAGGTAAACTCCAATTGAAGAAATTGTGTGAGGAGTAACTCGTTATGTATTTATTTGTTTCTGTTTGCTCTGTATTTTTTTTTTTGAGTAGTGGTTTAAGGTACACTTGTAAAGAGAAAGTAGAAGAAATTATGGTAATAGCATGAGTGAAGCAGTTGAAATTAGAGAGGCAAATCGTAAAATATTTACTGTTCTCGAAATTTTGCTTAATTGGGGGTGAAATTGAAAAAACTTTATATGCCATGACCCAATCGAATCTACTTGTAAATATCGTAGTTAAATTCCAATTGAAGAAATTCTATATTGTAGAATTGTATTAAAAAGGAACATGGGAACAGGCAGAGAAAATTTGCCTTTTAAGAGATTTATTATTCATTTATTTAGTTATTCATTTAATTATCTATTTGCCTTTTAAGAGATTTATTATTCATTTATTTAGTTATTCATTTAATTATCTATTTCTTTATTTATTTATTTTGCACGTTTAAAATTCTTTGTCATTAATTTTCCCCTCTATTCAATACCGTACTGATGTAGAGGTCGGTTAGCTTGTTGCTTCAAGGGTTAATAAAACCTTACTTTGATTTACTGGCAACACTAGTCGTTTCCATTGACACATTGTCACCACTTCAAAGAGATACATGCGCCAGATGTTTGCAGTCTCCAGGGTATTACTGTCAAGGAAAGTATCGGTAACAATGGCGACCCAGCTTAACGAGTAACTCGAAGCGTAAAGAAGACATGTCATCTCGCCTGGACATTTGTCATTGTCAAGTCCAGTGGGCTTTACAGATATTCTTGCACAAGCCGCGGGTCCTTTGATTATATAAATCATTTCATCTGACAGCGTCATCTCTGAAGGCACCAGCGACCATTCTAGGACACAAAGAGGTCATCATCATTGTTCGATCGTGGTCGAGACAATGGAACTTACTGTGCTACGCCAGACTTCACGGGCCATCATAGCATTACGGAGGTCCTGTTGCTGGATGCCTGTATCCCTGTAGATTACATCAGGGTAGGAGAGTGTGCGCCCTCTGGTATCACGAGCAGATGGCTTCCAGAGGAGAAGAGTAGAAATTACCTCGTTTTCAGCTCTACAACAATGTCCAGCAAACTGGACTCTTCTACCTTTTCACAAGGGATGATACAGGTGGTAACTTCCCGTATATTTGTACTTTGGTTGGATGACGCTTCCACGAGGTAACTGCATGATGTACCGGTCCACAGCACGCATGCAGCAGCCAACTCTGAAAGGTTTTGCTGATTTGTTTCTTGGCAAGCCCGCACTCCGCATATCTCTCAATGACCTTGAGTCTTTTCAAAAGGAATTAGTTATATGAAAACGGGAGTGGCCTAATTGATAAATAAACTAAAACACTTCACTCTGATTTACTTAATATCAAGAGGGAAGTTTATCTCGCTCCCAAATACTCTCACATGATCAAATCAACAACTTGTACGCTGAATTAGGCATGTATGTGGTTGAGTATTCCATAAACACGTGTACTCTTAACGAAATTCTCAAACTCAGCATGATATACTGTGTGACAAAACTGGATCTTTGATTTACAAATACAATCCTTCGGACAGGCTTATAAGCTAATTAGCAACTGACTGACAAGGTTTGGGTTGACCTGATACTGTAGTAAAATACTGTTGCTCAAGGCACTATATAGGGGCTCCGAATCCGGGTCCTTGTGATTGCGAAGCGAACTACTGAGCGTAGGCTCGAAACGTAAAAGACTTTCTCACCTTCCCAAGCGTTAAACTAATACACCTGCTTGTTGTTTATACACTTGTCTTCGTCTTTTTTTTCTGTAAATTTCAGCTACTGAATTGTTAGGCCCATTCTATGTCTATACTAAACACATACTCATTCTTACACACACATGCAAACATACCTACACACAATCTGTAATGATAAATGCTAAAACAAATTTCTGGATGTCAGTGTGTCAACTTTCACCCCTTCTTTCACTATTTAATGACACTTCTACTCTTCTTGCTAGGATGAGAGTAATAGTAGGCATAGAGACGGTGAGGGCGGTAGTAGATTGACAGTTGAGATGGTAATGGGGTTGATAGTAATAATATGAGCTGCAGTTGTGGTAGAGGCAGAGGTGACGTTGATGATGGTGGTGGTGATGGTGGTGGTGCTGGTGCTGGTGGTGGTGGTGGTGGTGGTGGTGGTGGTAGCTGAGGCGGTCAAGCATAATGGTGATAGTAAGAGATGTGAAAGACATTGATGAGGTGGTGGAGGGAAAGGCGGCGAAGTCAAAAGTATTGATGGTTGTGGCGTCAAAAGTCTGAATGGTGTGTGTATGGCAGTTGTGATGGTGATTGTGGTTGTACAGAAAGAGAGAGAGAGAGAAAGAAAGAAAGAGTACAGTTCTATATTTAAGAGATGAGGAATTATGTACATTATTTACAATTGACGGATATTTGTCCTCATCTTGTTTGTCGTTAACACAACGTTTCGGCTGAAATATACTCCAGCCTTCATCAGATGTCTTGGGGAAATTACGAACCTGGGTTCTCATTCCTAAGGTATTTTCGATGTTGTTGTTGTTATTATTATTATTATTATTATTATTATTATTATTATTATTATTATTATTATTATTATTATTATTATTTTATGTTTGACTTTTGCTTTACATTTGTACAAGTTGGCTCCAAGTCTCACCCAGAAACCTCAAAAGACAAGTTGGAAGTTCATGTTGGTGTCATACCTAGGGTGCTATATATTTCGTTTTGTACATAGTGTTGTTCTAGTGAATGTTTAAGAAACCATAAGAAAATTATGTTTGTTTTAAAACTTGAGATTACATAGAAAGTATTTTGCGTAGGACAGACAAACAGACAGACAGGCAGGCAGACAGACAAACAGACAAACAGACAAACAGACAGACAGACAGACATATAGATAGATAGATAGATAGATAGATAGATAGATAGATAGATAGATAGATAGATAGATAGATAGATAGATAGATAGATAGATAGATAGATAGATAGATAGATAGATAGATAGATAGATAGATAGATAGATAGATAGATAGATAGATAGATAGATACTCATACAGACAGACAGATGATGTTGATAAGATAAACATCGATTTGTGAAACTAATATTGAAATTCATTTGATCAAACTCCCTACTGCCTCGGACATCTGTCTTAAATTATTAATTTGAGTAGTTTTGATCAGAATCAAAATATTGACTTGTTTGTTAACTGCTATATTGATTGCTGATATCCAGCACATTTACATGAAATTGCTTATAGGTTTTAGTGAGTTTTTATCTATAATAAAGTTCCCTCTCTGTTTTGCTGGACCAGAGGGGTTAAAATTACATTTATTTTTACTCGGAAAAATACTATATATACTTTTTTTTAATGGAAGAACGTAAGATGAAAAAAAATCGATTGCAGCTTATGGCTTCTTTTTTGCTTCGATTTACCACTACAGGGTAGGTAAAACTATTAGTTTCACCCGTTAGTGTTCCCACCAAACTCAGTTCCGTTAGCATTAATAAACTAATTAGCATTCAAACTAACGAGGAAACGTCTACAAGAAAGTGCGACATGCTAGAAAGAGTAGCCTGATCTCGCTCATGTTAAACCGTCCTAAAATATACCTATTTCTTTACTACCCACAAGGGGCTAAACACAGAGGGGACAAACAAGGACAGACAGACGGATTAAATCGATTATATCGACCCCAGTGCGTAACTGGTACTTATTTAATCGACCCCGAAAGGATGAATGGCAAAATCGACCTCGGCGGAATTTGAACTCAGAACATAGCGGCAGACGAAATACCGCAAAGCAGTTCGCCCGGCGTGCTAACGTTTCTGCCAGCTCGCCGCCCTAGCCGTCCTAAAATATACAGTGTTGGTCACCCCATATCTGCGAAATATTCAGATGGTCAAAACCGAATTGCTTTTGACCATCATACAAGCATAATTAAAATAAGGTGATGCGCGTGGCCTGTCTTTATCAGCATTTCTTCACAGCAATTTTGAGTTAATTGTTTTTCAGTGCAAGGGTCCGCAAACTCATGTTCCACCCCAGGCAACATAAATTCTAGCCACACCACTAGATCATTGGTTTACGAACTCAGGTCTGGCCCAGAGTAAAACAACAAACGACAACTGATAAACATTGAATTGCAACATATATTTTGCAGAATATATTCTTTATCATGGCCGATAGCATTTCTTTCAAACCATACACATATACAAATCTTAAAATGGTGAAAAACACAGTATACAATTTGGTTGTAGATACTCAATACACAGAAAAATGGGATGGTTACGGCTGGGAGGCATATGATCACATGTTTGATTGATCGGTGTTGAGATGGAACTATTAACCAAGTGTGTTTAACTAATAAATCAATGTAGACAATTACAGCAAGGTCAATGCCAGGAGTCTAAGGTGAAATATGTAAAGTACTTTACTGGAAATATCCACATGCTTTAATTTCCTCCCATTTTTTGCTTATATTAAAACCTAACAATAGATTTATGTACAACATTCAACTCTAAAAAAAAAATATTCAACTTCAGGAAACTATATCTGCTGAAATAGTAGTTTATGTGAGCTATAGAATAATGGTGTATGAGATTGCCTTCATTAACTTCCCTGTCACAATAATAACTCCTCTCAATGCCGTTCTCATGCCAATAATTAACTGATCGATTTTTTGTCAATTGCATGACTCAGTCGTAACAACCGGACCGATAGCAATATAGAATATCTGTGCCACTAAAAGACCAATAGAAAAAAAATAAATAAAATAAAATAAATGAATAAATAATAAAAAGTAAAAATTTCTTGTTTTTCTAAAGATTTATGACTACTTTTATAGTCAGTGAAAAATACTATGACAGAAGGGAAATATTGAAAAACTGAAATATCTTGCAGCAGTTTAATATGAATTGGGCTATTTCACACTTTCATCTATAATATTCGGGTTTTACCATTGCTTGTTCGTATTTTCTCTGCCTCATATTCTATTTTGATATTGTTGTTTTCAGTGATAATTGTCCCTTGGTGGGTCCTATTATCCTCAATCGTGTTATAATAAACTTCTTTTATTAGTACATCTAATTCTTTCAGTTCGTAGTTCTACTACAAGTGTTTCGCAAAACAATCAAGTTCTCAAGACTGAGCTGATAACTACACTCATAAAATTTTGAGTAAGAAACTTATAAGACATGAACAACCAGGCGCAGGAGTGGCTGTGTGGTAAGTAGCTTGCTTATGAACCACATGGTTCTGGGTTCAGTCCCACTGCGTGGCACCTTGGGCAAGTGTCTTCTACTATAGTCTCGGGCCGACCAAAGCCTTGTGAGTGGATTTGGTATGCGGAAACTGAAAGAAGCCCGTCGTATATATGTATATATATATATGTGTGTGTGTGTGTGTGTGTGTGTGTGTGTGTGTGTGTGTGTGCGTGTATGTTTGTGTGTCTGTGTTTGTCCCCCTAGCATTGCTTGACAACTCATGTTGGTGTGATTATGTCCTCGTCACTTAGCGGTTCGGCAAAAGGGACCGATTGAATAAGTACTGGGCTTACAAAGAATAAGTCCCGGGGTCGAGTTGCTCGATCAAAGGCGGTGCTCCAGCATGGCCGCAGTCAAATGACTGAAACAAGTAAAAGAGAGTAAAAGAGTAAACATTTTTGTTCTAGAAATCATAAAATATTGCTCAGAAATAAATTTTTTACAGACCCAGACTAACGGACGTTTATAGCTTTTTTTTTTACTGTTACTGATGTTGTTGAGATGTAAGTATTAAAGAGGTCGCTGAGAATAAGTTGTAGTACATGATATACGATGGAGGTAATATACATGTGTGTGTGTTTGTGTGTGTGTGTGTGTGTGTGTGTGTGTGTGTTTGTGAGTGTGTCGCTGTATCCTCCAGATTGTCGAATGTTGATATACAATATTTGTGAAGCAGAGAATTTCTTAGGGATAAAAGACGTTATTTTTATAAACAGCATGATGAATGCCGGCATACATTTGTTCAAAATATTTTCCTCGACTAACTTCTAACAGGTCTAGGTAACAATAAGCTTGTATTTTGATTTCACCCTCACGCTTTCGCTTTTATGATTTTCATTTAACTACAATGCTTAATCTGAATGAAACTTTTAAAATATTTTATACTTTGTGCTCAGGCATGTAATAGATCATTTTTTTATCCGTCCTTATATATTTAATTTGCTTTGCGGAAAGGACTGTTTCAACGAAGTCGTGTCTCGCCTTTACTTTCGAAACACGGAGTAGACGAAGCAGAGGCGGCTGAAGAAGGGGAATTTTCCTTGTGTTGTATGTCTAGTACTCTGTTTTTTCGTTGTTTAAAAAAATTGTCCGTTTCCATGGTTTTGTTTTTATGTCTTCGTTTCTCATTGTGTTCGACGTTTTTTTTTTGTGTCCTGTACCCATATATGCATGTATATATACATATAGATGTAGGTACTACATATATGTATGTATATACGCATATATTTTATTTATTATTTTGTTCTTATATATTTATACTTTTATTTTAACAATTTTCTAGCAGCTTATTCATACACACGAGACACTTGTAATAAACCAATACTCCACACCGTCCTACTTTTCTCGGCATTAAGTTTTACAACCTTTTCTTTGTGAGTCAAACATTTCCAAAAGGACCAAAAAAGCCCCTCATTGTCTTTCATTCACTCCTTTCGTTTTCTTTTCTTTACCCGTTTTTTACGCCACTTCACAATTTTTACAAACACGTTTTTTGTTCATGGTTTCACATTCTTCCTTCTGTTTTCCTATCCGTTTGCCTGTGTTCATCCTGAATGTTTAGCATGTATATGTGGCTGACAATCATTGCATTTGCCATTCACCGTTCTGCAGGATGAGCCTACAAAGTTTGAAAGGAAGTATGTTTCACCGAACCAACAGTGAATTATGGATCTGTATACTAACTATAGTACGTACAGAAGCCTATCTTATATAACTGTTGACTAAAATGTGAAAATAATTTAGGTGAGCTGCCCAAACCAGAAAACTGGGCTATGACGTAAGCTTAAAGGATGTATTTCGTTTATATTACGCAGTATGCATAAAGGTAACTATATAAGCATCGAGATAGACTTACGTCTATACATGTATTGTTATAAGGTTATCTTACAGATCAGAAAGCTAAATCCTAGTTGAGTATTGTAGAGTACATGATGTGTATCAACTACGGAATATATGACAAAAACGGCAAAATCTGTTGTATGATTCTGTTGATTATAAATATAAGTAGGCTGTTTTGATTTCAGTGTTTGTTCATTAGTTCTCATGCTGTGATATTGGTAGAGAGATATGACAACACGTTCTTTCTTTTCTACCTATTTAGACAAGCAGGAAGGTAAAGTTTAAAATAAATCAGCTCAGTCAAGATTCTCCGCAAGCAAATATATATGTGTATATATATATATATATATATAGTATATATATATATATATATATATATATATATATATATATATATATATATAAGTATTAGAAGAAAAGAAGAAAGAAGAAAATATAAGAAGCTAGGATCACCAAGCATAGATTGGCATATTTTGGTCATATTATGCGGAGAAAATCTCTGGAGAAGGACATCATGGCCGGAATGGTCAGTGGCAGGAGAGGAAGAGGCCAACCAAGAACCCGCTGGCTTGACACCATCAAGAGTGATACCGGAATGGACATAGCCAATCTGAAAGAAGCGGCCCAGGATAGAACTGACTGGAGGATACTGATCCATCGAGTAACCGAGAGTCGACTTCGACTGAGCGGATATATATATATATATATATATATATATACTATATATATATATATAGAGAGAGAGAGAGAGAGAGAGAGAGAGAGAGAGAGAGAGAGAGAGAGAGAGAAAGAAAGAAAGAAAGAGAAAGACAGATAGATAGATAGATAGATAGATAGATAGATAGATAGATAGATAGATAGATAGATAGATAGATAGATAGATAGATAGATAGATAGATAGATAGATGTAGGATCCAGGGATCGAAGTGTAGGAGGAAAGTTAGCTTCAAGCAATCTGTAGTAAATATAAGAAAACAACTTTCAGGGACAATAGTGGTTTATTGAGACGGAAGATTATGGATTATTTTCATATCGGAGACCGATAAACTGAAAAAAGTTATTTTTATATTGCACGGTCGGCGACCATGGTTGCCGCGTGAGCGAATAAGAATACAAGAATTACGGAATGCAGTTGGAAAGATCGGAGCTACATATGTTTCATAGCGAGCGGAACCTCAGAAGTGGTAAAATCCAAGTGAGGTGTATACTGTCGGCTACTCTTCAGGCCAAGAATATCCTGATTAGATTAAAGGTCACATTGTCGCAAGAAGGTACATGTTGATGCAAGGAAGATTCAATCCGAAAGTGTAGGGAGCACGGTATGAGAGGAGTATATAAATGTAAGGAGAAATAAATATTAGAAGAAAAGAAGAAAGAAGAAAATGTAAGTTTGTGAAAGGAAGGAGGAATTTAAGCAAGGTCAGTTGACGGATGGTAAATAATAGGTTTTGGCTGAATCACAGAATTTAGTAAGGAGATTGGTATTTGAAGAAATGATAATTTGGAGGAGAGAGGGTGCGGAAATATTCTTGGTCATGGAGGAAAAAGAAAGTGTGTATGAATAAAGCAAAGCAGAGTGAGGAATTTAAGCACGCTTATTTGACTGTTGGTATCCTAAGGGCTTTTTTGGCTGAATTACAGAAATTAGCAGGGGAGTGGTATTATAAAAGAAAATTGAAAATTAAAAGATACACTATGAAGTGGTGGAGGTGTATGTAGCGTATTTACTTGCAGGTTTACGGATGAACATATATATATATGCATATACATACATATATATATATATATATATATATATATAGGCATTATTGCGAGGAAGGGATGGCCTCCCTTTGGAAATACTTCAAGGGCACTGAAATGGTGTGTAAAGCCAGCTGGATACGACGATCTCCTGGGGCTATAAAGCTACAGTAACACCCCCCTCCCCTATGTGGTTAGCCATGTTAAGATGGCTTCTATACTTTATATATATATATAATTATACTCTTTACTCTCTTTACTGTTTTGCTTGTTTCAGTCATTTGACTGCGGCCATGCTGGAGCACCGCCTTTTAGTCAAGGAAATCGCCCCCATGACTCATTCTTTGTAAGCCTAGTACTTATTCAATCGGTTTCTTTTGCCGAACCGCTAAGTGACGGGAACGTAAACACACCAGCATCGGTTGTCAAGCGATGTTGGGTGGGGGCACAAACACAACCACCCAAACACACACACACACACACACACACACACACACACACACACACACATATATATATATATATATATATATATATACATATACATATATATGACGGGCTTCTTTCAGTTTCCGTCTACCAAATCCACTCACAAGGCAATAGTAGTGGCTATAGTAGAAGACACTTCCCCAAGGTGCCATGCAGTGGGACTGAACCCAGAACCATGTGGTTCGTAAGCAAGCTACTTACCACACACCCACTCCTGCGCCTATATATATATATATATATATATATATATATATATATATATATAACATATATATATATGCATATACATACATATATATATACATATATATATATATATATATATATATATATATATATATATATATATATATATATATATATATTTCCAGCGTGTGTATCTCTTAGATACCCTATTTTATAATTTTAACAATAATTATTACCTTTGAAGGTTTTTATTCCCATGCTGGCCACCTGATAAGATCGGTATTTAAATAACCATCGTATCCTTATTTACATAAATTTACATATAAATATACATATATATAGCTGTCCTCTTGTTCTGCTTGGCAACAATCAATTTTGGATAACATCTTAGAATACATGTGACATTTTTAATACCATAAACTGGCAGCCATTCATAGTCTTCTTTGTATTACGTTTGTAGCGTTTTACAAAAGAAACAATTTACGCGGGCACGCATGCACTTCGTGATACATGATTTTAAATTAAGATTTCATCTGTAGCTGAAATAAGACCTTGTTATGAATATATTTTTTCTCAAAGGTGACGTCCATTAAGTACATATATGTTTACATGTATCATGCAAATAAGTCTCCCTCTGTGTATACGTGTATGCATATTTGTATGTATCACGTATGCGATGATTGTGTGCATGTGTTTACTCCAAGGCAGTCAAATGCAAAATCTTTGGACTGTTGTAGAAATCTTCACTGCACCACATATCGATTGAGTAGTTTTTCAAGTTTTTAAGCAGATCTGTTATTACACATAGCCGTGAACATGTATGAGAATTGGTAAAAATGAAAATCTATAAATCGGACACAAGGACTTTAAGTTACACCTTAGTTCATAGACTTTCTGTTTTTTTCATATATTTTGACGAGACTTTTAGATTATAGTAATGCATGATTTTTGCTTCATGTCTCATAGAATAATAACAGGCCGACCGTGATTGCAGTGGATTTTCATCGAAATATTTCACCAGTATTCTTTATTTTCAAAGGTGCGAATACAGTATGCACGAATGTATGTATGTGTACATGCATACACCCACACATCCACGAGTACGTATGCCTGTGTATACATGCGTGTATGTTTGAAGCACTCCATCGGTTACGACGACGAGGGTTCCGGTTGATCCGATCAACGGAACAGCCTGCTCGTGAAATTAACGTGTAAGTGGCTGAGCACTCCACAGACACGTGTACCCTTAACGCAGTTCTCGGGGATATTCAGCGTGACACAGAGAGTGACAAAGCCGGCCCTTTGAAATACAGGTACAACAGAAACAGGAAGTAAGAGTGAGAGAAAGTTGTGGTGAAAGAGTACAGCAGGGATCACCACCATCCCTGCCGGAGCCTCGTGGTGATTTAGGTGTTTTCGCTCAATAAACACTCACAACGCCCGGTCTGGGAATCGAAACCGCGATCCTATGACCGCGAGTCCGCTGCCCTAACCACTGAGCCATTGCGCCTCCACATTGCGTGTATGTAAATACGCATGAATGTATATGTAAATTTTTGTAGCGTATATTTATTGTGAACGAAGGCAAGGAACAACCTAACAATGAAGTGGCTTGTCTGACATACTATATAATCAATGAATTCAAATAAAGATAAAAATTTATTTAAATTAATACGTCGCATTAGGATTTTATGAAGGTTTCCAAGGTAATACAGATATTGCATAACAAAACGCGTGTTTCCTCCTCCCTTCTATATGCTTCTAATTCTATTCAGAATTTCATTACATTTCTATTTGATTGCAATGCAAATCGCTCGAACTAAATTCACTTTAATTTGTCTTCTACCACAGTTTATATTTCTACGTGAATTCCTCGACAATTTCATTTCGAACATTCAATATTTGAATTGAATTGATTTCTTAGCTGATAGGAAGTTTTCTTGAAACATAAACAGGTGAACTATAAACTTAATGACTACTTGTACCAAACAAATTTTTTTTTATTGTATTAAAACATAAAATGTATTATTTGTATACATACAGGTAAGTGGTGAGAGACTTGATGATTTTCTTTTCTTTTTTATGTGACAATTTTGGTTTTTAACATCACTAACTATCCGCCCAGTTGACACTGGTGACAACATAATAATCATGAAAAGTGTTTTACTATCTCATTTTAAACATTTAGACAACTGGAAAAATAGTAAAAGATTTTCAGAGAGAAACTGATCGATGCATTGTATATTCTGAAACTATGTTAAAGACGTTATCACACTGAAATCACAGATCTACGATTACATCAATACAAATTTTTAAAAATGACTCCTTACATATACTATATACGCACCAAATCATTTAGAAATATTGATATTGATAACTTATATATATATATAAGGGTAATACGCTAAATGTATAACTATAAAAGAGGATATAATAAATAAAACAAAATTTTGGAAAGCTGATACAAGCAGAAAAATAAAGCTGTCCATACATACAACGGTTATGTCTGGTTGGGCACAATCATGCCTTTGGACAATTTTTCTTCCTAGTTTGTTAATATAATGTGTGCCTATGTGTGTGTGCGCGCGCGCGCGCGTGTGTGTGTGTGTCGAAAACTTTCCTAACGAAACGACTCTCATACAATCATAGTTACCTTCGTTATTAATTTTTGATGTAATTATAATAACTTTTATTAATAGTGAGATCGTTATGAACGTTTGTGATTGTCGTTGAAACGGCAATAGCAAAAATTATGTTTTTGAAATATTGATATTTTTTGCTTTTATTTGTTTTGTACTGTTCTTTTTTTCTAATGCTTTGCTTTTAGCATACAGTTTAGCAAGTTATAAATTCTATGCATTATTATTTTACATTAGGAAGTCTGTGAGCTGGCACAATTGTTAGCTCACTGGGCAGAATGCTTAGCGGTATTTCACCCGTCTTTACATTATGAGTTCAAATTCCACCGAAGTCCAAATTACATTTCATCTTTTCGGGATCAATAAATTAAGTACCAGTTGAGCACTGGGGTCAATGTAATCGACTTAAATCCTCCCACAAATCTTAAGGCTTTGTACTTATTATAGAGAGGATTATTATTATACGATAGGAAATTTGCGTGCAGGAAGAATCATTACTGCGCCGAACAGAATGCTTAGCGGCATTTCTTCCGGGTTTTACGTTCTAAGTTCAAATGCCACCGAGGTTGACTTTGCTTTCCATCCCTTAGAGGACGATCAAATAAGAAGCAATTGGGCAGTAATCGAGTTACCCCTCCCCCAAAATTTCAAGCCTAGTTCCTGAAAGGAATATTATTATGCCTACTATTGCATTGCAGTAATCAAATATTAGAGTTTAATGTAAAAGCTGAACTCTAAAATCTGTGGCTGTCATTCTCATGCATAAGCAGTTGTTCAATACACACACACACACACACACACACACACATATGTATAGGAACAGTGGTGAATACTTAAAAGTTTTCTTCGCAAGCGGGCTCAGTTAAATTGTGCAGCACCCCTTATGCAAATTGCAGGTGCTAGTACAGTAATGTGCCCGCTTCAGCATTCAGTACTCAGAGGGTAAGAGGTTAGTAAAAGAAAAATACAAACTCGCTGTCTTCAGTTCTGTTTTCGAGCTTATCCTCTCTCATAGTTATGAATATTTGATACAGAACGAAAGGGCACGATCGCGAATACAAGCGGTGAAAATGGGGTTTCAATGGGGGATCTCTGGCATACTGTTACTCGACAGGGCGCGTAGCTTCTAGATCACGGAGTCTCTCCAGCTCGAGTTACTACTTATCCGCATTGAAAGGTCACAGCTTCTGGTACTTCATATCCAATCACCCTGCACTTAACCTTAATGACTGAAACATGTGCAAGTTAAAAAATATACAATGCTGCACGAACGGTGGTTCGCAAGACATGTTTCTTCCTGTCTAGCGAATCGGTAGGAAACTCAGCGAGATAGCTGGATAATATCCATGCTCTCATTTTGTCATGCTTGAGAATCTAGCTGGAAAGTATAATGGTGGTTGCTCAGGGTTCTGTCCTCACGACCTTATCCCTACCATCCACGAACAGTGAGCAGAGAAAATGGATATATAGATAAGAAATTTCAAATAGTCTTGCATCGCTCGAGGCGGCAGTGAGGGTTGATTTTTGCACATGCGCTGTAAAAAAACAAAGACGACCGGAAGATGTGAGAGAAGAAAAACATGTGTGTGGGTATATGTGTGTATGTGTGTGCGTGTGCGAGTGCGCACACACATGCATACAGTGGTTTTTGAGCATATGTATTACACGAAAAAAGAAGTTTACTATTTTTAACCACGCAAAACTTTGCTCATGATCATTCACAAAAGAAAAAAGAAAAAATTCCATGACATTATGTTGATTGATATTATTCATTATCAACATGAAATTGGATGGCATGATAAAAAATTTCCCAGGCTAAACGTATGCTAGAATTTTTTTTTTATGATGCCGTCCAATTTCATGTCGATAATGGATAATATCAATCAAGATTCTCTCATAGATTTTTTTCCATGCAGTGCAATGATGATGAGCAAGTTTTTGAATAGTTAAAAAAGGACTGAACTTCTTTTTCTTGTGTTTTTGTTTTCTTTTTTCATTTTCGAAGTAAAATATTTTTTAAAAAATTACTGGACGCAATCGTAATGTACACCGTCGAAAAGGTATCGCTGCAAAATTTCGTTTAAAAATATGCCTTATTGAGAAAACTCTGAGGAAACAATTTCTGTTGGGACATAAATCCGCAGTTGTGCTATAACATTCACTCACTCACACACACACACAAGAAGAAATTTTGCTGGTTCATTTCTAGCAAAGCTCGCCTTCTGTCTTTGAGAATATCAGGGGCAACTCCAACAATTTTGAAGACAGTTGTGTATGATTTGTGGGAGCTTTCACTGCTACTTTGAACAGGTCAACAGGTCAATTAGACACATAGAATCTCCTGGCCAAGATTACTTTGACCGCTCAATAGCAACCACTTCAAGATAGTCTCTGTATACTACGTATAACAATACACAGAAATCTTCTGAACCAGAAGTCTCTTTCTCTCTCTCTCTCTCTCTCTCTCTCTCTCTCTCGCGCGCGCGCGCTCTCTCTCTCTCTCTCTTTCTTTCTTTCATTATAAGTTTACCGTAAGTATATTCTTATCGCTAAGGCGGTGAGCTGGCAGAAACGTTAGCACGCCGGGCGAAGTGCGTAGCCGTATTTCGTCTGCCGGTACGCTCTGAGTTCATATTCCGCCGAGGTCGACTTTGCCTTTCATCCTTTCGGGGTCGATAAATAAAGTACCAGTTACGCACTGGGGTCGATGTAATTGACTTAATCCCTTTGTCTGTCCTTGTTTGTCCCCTCTATGTTTAGCCCCTTGTGGGCAGTAAAGAAATATATATTCTTATCACTTCAATAAATTTCGTCATTTATCTATCCAACAGTTGATTTTATATGACTTACTGTGATATTGGTGGAAATGTATCTACGTGTAAACTTACAGAGCCTACATTACTCCTAAGAAAGTTAAGAAGTTTGCATCAATAATATACTTTTTACAGGTTGGATTATTGTTGCTGCTCTCACTCCTTAGTACCAGATCACATGACTGAACAAATCTAATTTGACTGTGACCATCGCGTCCTTTTTGTAAACCAGGACTATATTGTTTGATGTCGCCTTCCGTATTTTAAGATGGTAAGGTGTCTTTTGAATTCCATTATCATTTCTTGTAGGTTTTAATCTATCATTCAGTTTATCCCCACGACTAGTCTCTAGCGGAGTTCACTCTCTTACAAGCATGTGGATCTCATTCGTATGACCGTAAAAACCCTTATGCGCAGGACCGCCCCCTCTAAATAATATCATTAGAAAAAGGTTGAGCGATCTCCTAGAGGTCACTTCGTTTATTTGTGGTTCACGTGTTCACTCAAAATCGAGGAATTTCTACTGGAGGCCTTATTTTGTACACTATAGCCGAATATTAAACAGTATTGATTTAAAACTTGCAATTGAAAATATCATTAATTGACTGCAATATCGATTTTCAAGATTTTATTATAGAAGAGCTTATTCTTAGTCAATTATTAAATAAGACTACCGAAATATTTTTTAAACTATGGTGACATGTATGTATGTGTGTGTGTGTATGTGTGGTGTATGTGTGTGTGTGTGTGTATACATACACAATACATATTTATGGTCATCTGCTCCACACACATGCTGTTCTGGATCCGATCCTACAACGTGATACACTAGGCTAGTGTCTTCTACGTTATCCTCAGATCTATGAAAGCTTTGTGTGAAAATTGTTGGGAACACCGTCGGATGTGTGTGTGTGTGTGTGTGTGTGTGTGTGTGTGTGTGTGTGTGTGTGTGTGGTGTGTGTGTGTGTGTGTTTATTTGGGAATCTCCTTCGGTCATGGCTGATCATATGTTTCTGCAGTTGGAAATTCCTTTCTAACCAAGCATGACCAAGGTTTAGTAGACGACTAACGCTTGCTCATGTATGATATTTAAAAACAATCGAGGGTGATTACAACTTGCTACCAGCATTTTTGCAGATATTGTAGACAGTACACGAATAGCTACATATCTCACTCAAGAACATATAGCCCATTTTCTTTAAAATTGTATGTGTGTGTACGCGCGCGTATTGTTCCAACTATGTTCTCACTATTCATACCCAGGTCGACTTGTCTTAGTTCCTAATGAAATCGATAAAATAAATACCAGACTACTTATTGAATGTTGATATAAGCGACTTAAACCTTTTCCTACAGAATCCCAGAATGACAGGCAGTTGAACGGCTGAAACCAGTAAAAGTAAGGTAGTAAAATGATAAAATGTTTTACTCTTTACTCTTTTACTTGTTCAGTCATTTGACTGCGACCATGCTGGAGCACCGCCTTTAGCCGAGCAAGTCGACCCCAGGACTTATTCTTTGTAAGCCTAGTACTTATTCTATCGGTCTCTTTTGCCGAACCGCTAAGTTACGGGGACGTAAACACACCACCATCGGTTGTCAAGCGATGTTGGGGGACAAACACAGACACACAAACATATACACACACAAACATAAACACACACAAACATACACACACGTACATACATATATATATATATATATATATATACATACGACGGGCTTCTTTCAGTTTCCGTCTATCAAATCCACTCACAAGGCTTTGGTCGGCCCGAGGCTATAGTAGAAGACACTTGCCCAAGGTGCTACGCAGTGGGACTGAACCCGGAACCATGCGGTTGGTAAGCAAGCTACTTACCACACAGCCACTCCTACGCCTATAATATTTTCAAAATCCCATGTTCAACATGACATGCAGGAAAACGCTTATAGACGAAAATATAAAGCAATTAATTTCTTTGCGTGATATATATATTTCTGAAAGGATATTTATTCTGAAAAGATGGTTTAAGAATTATCAAAATAGTTTAGTTTTTCAGCTTATGCTATGCCTAAGAATAGTTGGAGTCCTTCGAACTGATAGCGCTATACACGAGATAAATAGGTGTTCTTATCCCCACCAGGTGGCCATAACATAAACACCTTGTAATAGTACTGCTGCGCCTAAAGCTAACGTATTTCTTACCACTTGAAGTATGCCTGGAGTAACGCACTTGGAAACGAAAAAATTTCATTTAAAATTTATTTCAAAATTTTTTTTAAGCACGTACTTATCAACTATACTCCCTCTTACACACATATATGTAAGCACACACACAAACACACACGACACACATACATACAAACATACACATACAAACATGTTTGTGTGCGTATGTGTGTATTTATGTACAGAGAAAGAGAGAAAGAAAGAGAGAGAGTGGAGTAGAAAGATCCATTCTTTCAAACATGTTATATTGAATGTGTTCGAGTTTAATATGTTCAAGATGTTTTGTATGCTCATAGTTTTCGTGCTCAGTCAAACATAATACCATTTCTAAGCCCTTCGACATTCTAAGACCTAGTCTGTCGTATTTCTGCTTGAAATGATGATGGTTGAGCGTTCTTGCTGCACTTTATAGAGGCAACTAGCGATCGTGAAGAAGAGTGTTATAACTGATATGATCTTTATCGCCTGAAGCATATTATAAAAGTAATCAAGATTTAACGGTTAAACAATTTTAAAATACATCTATGGCAATTTTATCATTTACATTATTTTCGTAATTCCCTGAAGCTTACTTTAAAATGCAACCATAACGAGTCACTTTATCGTTTCATTCGTACACAAAAAATTTGTGATTAAAAATTTCGTTCTAAGTCAGAGAAGGAAAACTTAAAGCTAGTCACAATTGTTGGCATCTCTGAAAAACAAAGAAGAGGCAGTTTTATGAAATTTATGAATAATTTCTTCCTTGGATTAATTTGGTTAGGAAAACAACAGTCTGGCCTTTGCTTGAAGAAAAGGAACAATTACTGATATACTGTTTCAGTCTAATTTTGTCCTCATCTTCGCAGAATAGTCCTAGCTTACCTCCAGATCAATTTTGAACATGTTCATAAATGACAGAGAGCTTAATGTGTTCAGCATATTATTTATAGCCGATGAGTTTAAATTGAGACCTAAAACATTGAATCTTACCTCTAAACAGATGAAATTATCTTTTTCTCCAAGTATGTTAATCCAATAATTTAATCCCAATTTATTAAAATTATCTCCCCTTGTTCGGAGTTACTAACAACTGCTGCTAGGTTTTTATTTAATTTCTCTGACTTAGAGGGAAAGTTATATCATAATATTTATATTATAATACGAGGCATGTTCCTCTGCCCATCTATCGCTATTTTCAGATAATTTATTTGGAGAAACGAACGAGAAAATTGCAGCAAAGCTGCGAGATAGTGGTGTCTGACGTAACATGAAGGCCATCATATAACTTGTTTGACATTGCGTTTTTATTCTTCTCTTCCGTTTTATTTTAACATGCACATTTCGTTAGTATTCTTCTCTTCCGTTTTACAAATTCATTGTGCACATGCACATTGCGCTTTCATACCTCTCTTTTCGGTTCCTACTCAAATTGTTTACAGATCACAACCATCTCACGAACCTGCGGTCATGGGGGAGCGCTTTGCACTCTGATGGTTGTGAAGAAAAGACTGATGAATATTTCATTCTCAATTACAATAGACTGTGTGATCAAAGGACAAATGACGTAGAGAAAAGGAGACTTAAAAATAGATTTGTTAAAACCTTTAGCCAGCAAAACAGTTAATTTTACTGTAAACCAATTTCAATTAACACTTGAGACTACTTATTTTTAAGGTGAATAAATTATTTTACAAAAGCCTTCATTTGGAAAAAGAATTAATTCTGATGTTTGTAAGGTAAATATATTATTTTCCACTTAAATATTTGTTGATATACAACAATTCTGGAATTTACAAAGATAATGAAATCATGAAACAGTCTTTATTTTTACTAAAAATAATTCATTGAAAATTATCATTTACCACTTTTTTATGTTTCAGGATGTTTCGGCTAAGCTAGTTCACTGAAACATTATGTTAATATTATGGACAAAATTATTATTTCCTTTGTAATGCATCATCTGCCAGAAATATTACAAATATACACAGTCACAAATGCGAGGGTTGTTCCTCAAACTGTTAGAAATAGCAGACAGGTTTCCCACAAACCAATCAGAAAGACATCGTAATCATGAAACAGAATTTTCTTGTTTATGGAGAAGTTATCTACGTAAATATACATTTTGTAGAATGTATATACTGAGTTAGGAGAATATGAAATACAATATTTTAAAAATAGATCGTTTATTAAGCATTCACTGAAAGATAACCTACATTCCAATAATTTAAGCAACTAAAGTATATCTAATATAAAACCTATTTCTCTGAAAAGGAAAATAGAAATCTTCCATTTCTTTGAAAGGCTTTGTATTCAAATTGAAAATGAGAGAAAATGAAGCATTGAAAATGGACAAAATAGTAATGTGCTAAGCTACGGTTATGAAACTAGTTTCAACAATTTGAGAATATCTTTGCATACCTCATTCTGTACAACCTCTTCTTAACGTCTCACACACACGCGCGTGTGAAATACCTGTCGCACGTTGACTTCTTTTCCTTCCTCTTCTTCTTCTTCTTCTCATTATTATTGTTATTGTTGCTGTTTTGTTTTACCAGTACATGTCTGCAGAGATGTGCTGAGACATTTTGATCACACTTGATATTTTTATTGAAGGTGGATCTGGTTTGTCTTATGGACTCAGTGACCTATCGCGAATCAGATCACGTCGATGTGTGGAAAAAATTTTTAATTTGACATCGCTTAGCATTTCGTCAGAATGTACTGCTCAAGTATCATATCTTTCCATTGAACGACCTGTATCAGTTACTAAAATAAGTTATGCTCACTTTTACATTACTCCCTGGATAACCATCGTATCAAGTATAGTTGATAGCAATAACACGTTTTGTTTCTAAGAGAATATTTTTCATTAAACTCTGTTTGCACTAAGTTCTATGACTGACTGACTCCTTAATATAGAAAATTTTCGCTTTGGAATTCTGTTAATAAAGTTGTTGTGTTTTGGCTTTTTTTTTTTTACTAAAGTAGGTATTAATTAGTAATTATCTGACTTTCAACAAAAAGCTTCTTTACATTTTGCATCATATAAATTTTCCAGAGTAATTACAAAATCTACTCACTATGTAGTATAACTAGAATTCTTTCTCTCTCATGTGCGTATGTGTGTGTGAGCTTCCACACACAAAATGAAAATCTTTACATACACAAAAGTTCTAATTACCCAAAATCTATTATAGAGAATTTTGCGAAGAATATTTAACTTAATTTATCCAAACATCATCAACTTAGAAATATTTAATAACGCTAAATATTATAATAAGGCTCCGTTGGAAAGTGGTTTTGAAGATAAGATCTAATTTATTATATCCACTGATAAAAATAACTAAATTTAGCGTAAATTCTGATTATAAACATTCGTAGCATTAATACACCAAGCAAACCCTTCACTTAACCCTTAACCCTTCTAAACCTGAAAATACTGCTTACAAAGGAATAAGTCATAATACTAATATATCTACAATGATGCAGCTAGCAGTAGATATAAAAATAAAAAAAAGAAAACCCTATTAATACTACAAATACTCCAAAAAAATAATAAAACTAAAACACAAAATTGGTGTATCTAAATCTTTAGAGTGTGAATATGTAATTAAGCATGGAATTAAGCACTGCAATAAAATAAAATGTTTGAAAAAATCTAATAAGGTTGAGTCAAACTGCCGCAACACACGTAAAACTAATGCTAAAATTTTTAACTTAAAAGGTAAGTTAAGAAATAATATAATCTATTCTGGCATATCGACAACTGATTACTCTTGTAACATCTTTAAAAGGTAACTTCCACAAAAAGATAACTAATATACACCTTCCATTAAAAATAGTAATACACAAGGAAAAAATAAATATTCTTTTCTACTGTAGACACAAGGCTCGAAATTTTGCGGGAGGAGGCCAGTCGATTAGATCGTCGCCAGTACGCAACTGGTGCTTAATTTATCGACCCCGAAAGGATGAAAGGCAAAGTCGGCCTCAGCGGGGAAAAAAGAAATATTAAAAAGAGTAAAATGGAATGTAACTTGGCTTAAAGCACCTTGTGTCAGAAACGTTCAGACAAGAGTGCCTAAAGCTTTCTTTGGGGGATTAAGTAGGAACTCTCCTAACTACAAGTGTTAAGCTATTTTTGATAAATGCACGGTTAAATTCTCTAACTCTACAACACCAAATCGTGCGTGTCTTACAGAATACTTTAATGCTAGCAAAATGAATAAATATAACAAAAATAACACAAAAAAAACATAAACTTTCTCTCAGTCTTTCTCTCTCTTTCCTTCTCTCTTTTGCTTACCTTACTATTCTGGATAGCCCTGAAATGGGTAAGATTCTGACTACTGAAAATAATTATACAAAGTCTAAGATATACATCCAAACTCTAGTACTTCACAACGCAAATTGATAGTAATGTAATTAATTAACATAATATAAAATTTAACAACTATATATATTAGCAACAGAAGCAATATTAATACCGAGAGGTAATACTTATCCTTACTTAAACGTGGATGTTCTGTTAGAACAGGCTATACTGCAGTAAATACCATGAGAGAAATTCCCATATTTGCATTTGGAGCAAAATGCCAATATGGGAGTTTCTCTCGTGATATTTACTGCAGTATAGTCCGTTCTAACAGAACATCCACGTTTGAATGAGGATAAATATTACCTCTCAAAAATATAATAATTTTATATACCCTCTTAACGAAATAACGAAAGAAATCAGCGATAGTAATTCTCATCCTTAAAATAGCAACAATAACTTAACATGCCTGAACTCAAACTCTTTATAACTTATCAATGTATTTAGCAATATTAGAAAATCAAATAAGAAATATTAAATATAAAAAAATAAACTGGAAAATCATGTAAATAATAGCAATAATAAAACTTGAGACCTATTTCAACGTGGGTCAGCTTTATAAAATAATATTTTTAAATATCTAAATAGACGCAGGCGTTGTTGCGTGGTAAAGAGTCTGCTGGCTTGCTTCCTAACTACACAGTTCTGCGTTCAATCCCACTGCGTGGCACTTAGAACTGGTTTCTTCTGCTATACCCTCTAAAGTTTTATGAATGACTTTATGAATTGGTGGACGGAAATTGAAAGAAACATGCCGTATATATATATTTATATATATATATATATATATATATATATATCACGGTCTCTCCCATCATTATGAGGGCTCGGGGTAATTTCTTGCCAACAACCATACAGGTGATATGTTTATAGTGACCAAATGTTTGTGTACACATAAGCTGATTCACTCCATCAACTCGACATTACCTAAACGTAGAACTACTCTCACTTGTCTCCTTAGAGGTAACATCATCGGATCTACGTCTAATTCCTTTAAATTACATCTTACATACACACAGCTTGAGGCCCGTCGCCAGACTTTGGTGCCTGGAGGTGCTTCAGAACATTCTGGTTGGGCACAAATTTGTAATAATGTTAAACTGGAGTTTCAAGTATATCACTGTAAATCTGAAGGTACACCACTGAATAGTGAGGTGGGGCAGTGCCGTCCAGTGCACCCTTCTCTATCGACGGGATGCACAGCCTTGGGAACAAAACAAAAATTATGCGAAACAACCATACTAGCTAAGTACTTACTTTATCTTAAAGTTTAGAGTACAAGTATATGAACTACACTTCGCTCTACTGAAGCACTACACACGGTTTTTAGGTAACAATAAATAACTTGACCTAAAACAGGTATGCTTTTTATCTTGCAAACAAAGTTCTATAACAATGCATAACATTGTACGCGAGCAAAAGAGTAAATGATTGGCGAACGCATTCGTTTGGGTGACTAAGTGCATCAGATATAACCATGCATAATATGATAATTCTACTATAAGAATATAGAAATATTTAAATAACAATGGTTTAAAATTACTTTATCTTCACTCTACAAAGCATGATACTTATACCTACAAATGTCCTTATTGTATTTTCAAACAGACAGCTTTTAATGTTTCTTCATATTTGTTGCTTTCCTTTGATGTACGTTAACGTTAGACCACCATAAAATTTGGCGACGGGCCCGTGTTGCTATTCGGCTGTGTATTAATAGAGATATTTATTTCAGTAGATGCAAACGTACACTCATTATACAAACATATATGTATACATACGCATCCATATACAGACACCCAGACACGCGCGCCCACACACACATATATAAATATTTGTATATACATATACGCATATGCATAGATATACATACATATATATATATATATATATATATATATATATATATATATATATTATCACCTCACTGTCTGATGTTTTGCGTTCTTGTCCCATTTTTGTATTTTTTATATATAAAAATGTGCGGCGTACGTACACTTTGGTCTCTTACATATATATATATATATATATATATATTATATATATATATATATATATATATATAAAATACGTTGTTTACTGTTTTACTGTCTGAAAAATAGATGGGATAGTTATGGCTGGAACGTTGACGTGCCATTTGCTAGATACAGCAGCGATATGTTCCCAAAATCATACTTTACTGTCTTATAAATGAAGGACAATGATGCCGATCTAGGTACGGGATGGTCTTCAGAATGTTTAGAAAGTCGCTGATTGTAGGTCCACTTGAACAACATCAGTATTATAATGATATACGCGTTGTTCAGTGTTGAAGAATTGATCACCCTTCTGACTGCAAATGCAGGAACGCTGTTGAAAAACGAAATTCTAAAACAATATTAGAATTGCACTTGGTTTTTCTTTCTTTCTTTTTTTTTGTAATTGTTGTTGTTGTTGTTTATTATTCAGCTTCGATCAACTGTTATTGGATAGGCATATGATCTGGACTATCCTGTCGTTTCGTATACCTAGGAATACATTGTCCAATGTGTTCGTGATTTAAAGTAATAGATTTGAGGGGATTGCACTGTCATGTTTAGCATATTAAGCGACCATGCAGGGCCTCTGTTTTAGTCTTGTAATTACTGGTGTTTTAAGTGTGAAGGAGAAACTCAATGAAGCCTTTGCAGTTATATCCAAAACGAGAAATAACTTATCACGATGAAGAAGCAATCAATGGAAGTTTGCGTTTATGTTCAAGCATTCAACGTGTTACACAAATAGGAAATATGAGAAGTGTTTACTCCGTTTTCTTTCTTTCACAAAGAATTATCACTTGACCATCTTCAACTTCATAAGTTTGACGATTTACTCATCGAATTGTCCTAATTTCGCTTTTATCTATTTCAAGCTGAGGGGGAAGATTCTTTCTATTTATTTATTTACTTTTTTGTTTGTTTTTTTGCCACAGACAGCAAATTTTCTCTGTGCACTGGAAATCAATCTATTCTGAATACATTGATTCATTAAAGATAGCAGTAACTCTATATATTTTAGCAGCAGTTATCAGACACAGTTTATTGATACTTTAGCAGATTTGCTGAAGTTGTTTGACAAAAATTTTTATAGAATGCTGAGATGGAAGATTGCCAACGAATTTCTGTCTTGCTTTTACTATATTAATTGCCGTTTTTGCTATTGTTGCTGCTACTGCAGTTGCTTAACACCAGGTTATCCCTGACAGAACAAGCCTATGATCAAAAGAGTCCCATTTAACAGGTATCTAAGGCTATATTATTGAGTGTGTCATTTCTTTAGACGTTGGAGTGTGAGTTGCTTGACGATGTCTAATGAGTTATGGATATGGCGACAAAGATAAAGCAAACAGTGTAAGTGGATAAAGCTTAACGAAGTGACAACTTCTGCAAACATTGTACTGACTTTGAAATTATTGATGTATAATTACGAATTCTGAAAAAGTTAATGGAACTTATGAAAGTAGATGTAGCTGAAAGGATTAGTACTGACAAATTAATTGCGATGATCCGTAAAGTGATCAAAGAGTTTGTTTGAGTGGTGTTCTTTCATAACGGAATAAGATATGAGGAATCTGTAATTTTAGCAAAAGTTATGCGGGGAACAATCTAAGCATATGAAGCAAATCTGCGGGAATTAAATGTAGCCAAGAAATAAGTGTATCAAATGGGTATGGTGACAAGTTGGCTAGACATACGTAGTAGTGTGCTTCGAATGTACTCCAGTAAGCGCTCGACAAGGCGTCGGCCTGTTTTCCCAATATTAAGAGCGCCGCAAAGTTTACAAATGATAGAATACATTAGATTGGAAAATTTGCAACAGAAGTTCTCAGTAATATGATACAGTTAACGTCACCAACACGTCGCCACACTTCTACACAACAGGCCATTTTATTGAATTATCGGTGAGCAGCATCTATGTATATATATATATATATATATATATATATATATATATATATGGGGGGTATGCAAAGTATGGCGGTGTAGATTCACAGGTGATCTAAACGCTTAGGTATGCTAGGTAATTGCTGTAACGGATTACTGGGGCTCCAAGAGTGTAGACGAGACGGTAGTTATGAAGCCATTGCAGATATCCGATGCAGCGGATATATAATTGTTAAACAGGACAGCAAACATCTCAAGTCGTATACAATATTATTAGAGGAAGAAATTCAAAACCTTACAGCTGTTTCTGGGATATCCCCGAGTATGGGATATTCCTTCATCAGAGACAAAATGGGAGAAAAAATAGTGAAAATGAGAACGTTATATTAACGACATAGAGGAAGCGTAAGTCCTTAGGCGCATTCCTACGTATGTGGGATATATATATATATATATATATATATATATATATATATAAGTAGTTGAATGAATTATCTTAGTATGGATAATTCGGTTAACCGATACCTGGGTAGCAAATTCACGTCAGAAAAACACGGTTGAAGCTACATGCCAAGGGCAGAGATCACGTGCTTTCGTGTGGAAATTTGTGTGTTTTTTTTAATACAAATAAATGAAAGAATGGAGTTGAACGACGATTTAACAAAATTCCTTTATTCTCGGCATATGTTTCGAAGGCTGCATATTCCTAATTTCGAAGGAATAATGCACCCCTTATTCGAAATTAGGAATATGCAGCCTTCGAAACATATGTCGAGAATAAAGGAATTTTGTTAAATCGTCGTTCAACTCCATTCTTTCATATATATATATATATATATATATATATATATGTAATGGATAATAAAACGAATTGTAGTTTACTGGTAAAGCAACGAAATATACCTCCACATCTCGGCAACAACTGCATATCCGTCTATCACTTTATTTTGTGATTTAGGGGGGATTTTTGAAAGACAAGGGAGAATTCGCGGCGATAATTAGTGAACAAATTAAACACACTACTCAGAAGTGGCTAAAACGATAGCCGATCAAATTTATGTATAAATTTTCTTTTTATAGTTTGTATCCTTTCACACAATATTAAAACAACGGTTAAACATTTTCTGAAGCAGCATCACCGCCAATTTTATCTACGAGTCGCCAGTGGTTTGTGTGTACGTGAAAAGTTGTTTTTATATACATACAAATGAGTGTATGTGTGTGTGTGTGCGTGTGTGTGTGTGTGTGTGTGTGTGTGTGTATGTGTGAATATCTGTCTATATATGTTTATATGTGTGTGTAGATAGACATATATATATATCTGTCTATATATGTTTATATGTGTAGATAGACATATAAATATGTATGTATGTATATATGTATGTATGTATGTATGTATGTATGTAGGTAGGTAGGTAGGTAGGTAGGTAGGTATTATACGTGTGTGTGTGTGTGTGTGAATATCTGTCTATATATGTTTATATGTGTGTGTAGATAGACATATATATATGTATGTATGTATATGTATGTATGTATGTATGTATGTATGTATGTGTGTGTGTAGGTAGGTATTATACGTGTGTGTGTGTGTGTGTGTGAATATCTGTCAATATATGTTTATATGTGTGTGTAGATAGACATATATATATGTATGTATGTATATATGTATGTATGTATGTATGTATGTATGTATGTATGTAGGTAGGTAGGTATTATACGTGTGTGTGTGTGTGAATATCTGTCTATATATGTTTATATGTGTGTGTAGATAGACATATATATATATGTATGTATGTATATATGTATGTACGTATATATGTATGTATGTATGTAGGTATGTATACGTGTGTGTGTGTGTGTGTGTGTGTGTGTGTGTGTGTGCATGTGTATATGAATGTGAGTAGTGAGTTAACAAGGGATACAAAGACTGCTCAGCTGGTCGAGTTAGTTTTGCTGTTGTTATTGAATGTGTATTAGTTGGGGCGTTTTCAGTTGAATGTGAGGCGTTTTCAGTTAGAAAGACGAGATACTGTACATTTTCCAATGAATGAATTATATCAATACTAATCGAAAAATAAGCCAATAATAAAGACTATAAACATTATAAATAATGTTTCTTAAAAACAAAGCATTCCGAAACAATGTACATCAACATACTCCAGCGTAGGCACTAAACAAAGCTCTACTTTAAATCTTTATCAGTTCGCGCTTCAAAATAGTCCATAGTGTTCTACACTTGTTCACCACGTATGTTATGTTTGTTTGCGAAACATCAACAAACGTATGTATTTAGAGATATCTACAGAACTGAAGTAGTCGTGTTGTTCGTGTTTCAATGTTTTTGCTTAAACGTGTACCTATACATAACATCACTTCCACTACTTATATACAGTGAAAGTTTAGTATACGAAGTGTGTATATGCATGTGAGTTGCGTTTATATACTCTTTTACTCTCTCTTTTACTTGTTTCAGTCATTTGACTGCGGCCATGCTGGAGCACCGCCTTTAGTCGAACAAATCGACCCCGGGACTTATTCTTTGTAAGCCCAGTACTTATTCTATCGATCTCTTTTGCCGAACCGCTAAGTGACGGCGATGTAAACACACCAGCATCGGTTGTCAAGCGATGCTAGGGGGACAAACACAGACACACAAACATACACAGACACATATATATATACATATATACGACGGGTTTCTTTCAGTTTCCGTCTACCAAATCCGCTCACAAGGCTTTAGTCGGCCCGAGGCTATAATAGAAGACACTTGCCCAAGATGCCACGCAGTGGGACTGAACCCTGAACCATGTGGTTGGTAAGCAAGCTACTTACCACACAGCCACTCCTGTGTATATGATATGTGTATGATATGGGTATATCTGTGTATGTGTCAGTAGCGGCTTGTGTATAGGCACAGCGGAACTACAGCACCCCCCATTTCCGCTCGATATTATCGATAACATTCAATATAATGAGTCCTTTTGTCTTTAATTCTTTCTTTATACTTGTATATTATATAATCCTTAAGCTTAATGTCAGTAGCCATCCCCTAGTTTATGAAAAAAAATACAAAAATTCTTATATAGAACTGTGCGCTTCACAGTTCCAGCGACGCGGTTTTTGGCTGTTGTGCGCATGCCCACATATCCGAGATAGGAAGCTTCACGCTAGGGAGAGACAGCACCGTCGTTCATGCAGTGACAACTCCTGTGTGCCGCTGAAAGGTAGTGTTTCTTTTTGACTCCGTGTGTGTTGTGCTTAAAAACATGTTTATATTCTTTAATAATGTGATAAAGTGTAGAATTAGATTATTATCTTACTTCCAGCTTCAGTATTGCTGCCAGGATTTGAAAAATCCCACCTTATTTTGTGATTTAGCGGGGGTTTTTGAAAAACAAGGGGGAATTTGCGGCAGGGTTCAGTGAACAAATTAAACACACTACTCAGAAGTGGCTAAAACCCGATCCGATCGAATTTATGTATAAATATTCTTTTTATAGTTTTTGTTTCCTTTCACACAATATGAAAATAACAGCTACAAATTTTCTGAAGCACAATCACCACTAATTTTATCTACGAGTCGTCAGTGGTATGTGTGTACGTGTAAATTTGTTTTAATATTCATACAAATGTGTGTGTGTGTGTGTGTGTGTGTGTGTGTGTGTGTGTGTGTGTGTGTGTGTGTGTGTGTATGTGTGTTTCTCTGTGTGTGTGTGTGTGTTTGTGAATATCTATATAATATGTTTATATGTATGTGCAGATAGACAGATAGTGATAGAAAGGCAAACAGATTGATAGATGGATATGCAATTGTTACCGAGATGTGGAGATATATTTTATGCTTGTATATTTAACTAACGTAGCGTTGTAATTTCTCTTTGAAGTGATACTAATAAAGATGTTTCAGTCATCGTGAATTCATCCTTTCTTATTCCTTGCTGAACACTCCTCAGTGACACTTGTTAAAAACAAAGTTTTTATTCTCAATTCGAAAGAGCTTATCATTCGATGTAACCATGACACCTTTAGTATAGATTCTTCATAAAATGTTCCTACACCTTCCAAACGATATAACTGCCACTTCTAAAAAGATCAAAGTCGAATCGAAGACACTTAAAATTACTTATGAATAAGTTTTGCAATAAATGTGCTTCAGCTACTTTCTTGCATGAATAAAAATTCCACACGTTATTTCCCTATTTTTATACTTTGCACTAAAATACAAATGTTTCAGAATAACAACTCTTCAATGCGAATTTGATATTGTTCTGCTTTTCAAGTAACACAACGTATGTAGTCTCTTAAAATGCTTGTAGGCTGTTACGTCAGTAACAACAGTCTTAGTAACAGCAACCAAGCGTGGAGATTCCTCGCAGGTTTTATACGGTAAAACATTTGTAAGTACTGATTCGTATGATTTGGAAAGTTGTATACGTATGTATTTGACAGTTGAGGTCATATTGATAGCAGAAATAAATTCAAGCAGAAATGGTGCGCAATGTCAAGAAAAGATTTGCAAAATGTTTTTTACTGTCGTCTGCTTTGTGCTGGAACCGTAGTTATTGTTTTCTTTTTTTATGTACGGGTGGGGATATTATATTTCATTGCTGTTTTACTACTTTTTACTGCAACATAGATACATAATTACACAGCGATTTTTTTTCTCTGTTTCAATCTTATATGATATATTAATTGTCACGAGATGATAATAAAGATATGTCTTTCGGTAGGCAACAGCTAAGCAATTCACAATACTTTTTCAAAGGATAACAGTGGTTGAAGAAGAAACGTAAACTAACATAAAGCCATCAATAGCAATATAAATAGTGGCATCAATAATTTTAGCTTCACAACCGAGCCAATTCATAAGAATGAAAAGTTGAATACGATGGCAAGATGGATGTAATATTCAAGAAATAGATCCATAAGTTAGAAAAAAAGAAATACTAATATACGTGCTATTGGTCACACACACACACACGTACAAATACACGCTCGCGCCACTACACCACCAATACCAATATCGTTTTCAGCACTAGCATCCAAAATAGTTATCACACGAATCAATAAGTGGTTGTTCGATCTGCTAAAAATAACAGTCAGATCTCTTTCAAATTACACCCACTGCCTTAAAATAAGGACACGTTGGTTCTGGGTGTATTGTGCATGGGAAAGAATCGTATGGTCAAAGTTGAACCGAGGTTAAATAACACCAGCAAATCAAATACTGGAAAGCTATTAAGTTGGCAAAATTTGTCTTTTTTTTTGTTTTTTCTTTTGTTTTTTACTATTCTTATATTTTCATTATCAGAGACCACAATATAGCACGAGTCAAATTTATAAATAAATGTAAATATAGTTAATAGAATTGTGAATAAAGTTGTAGACTCAAGTCCAGTGATATGAATTTCAGTTATAGTGTTACCATTCCTACTGTTCTTGCGGAGTCATTAGTAATGGTGTGATTCGTGTATTCTTACGTGTATTACCTTCAAAAACATTCTTTAAAACTGTAGCTACTAAATGCAATATGAACTGATTTGACCACACTAAATTGAAAGAGCTAGGAATCTCAGTTATGTCATAATTAAATCGTCCGCACTTATAGGCGAAATGGCTATACTATGTCAGAACAGTATTTCCCAACTTTAAGGCGGCGAGCTGGCAGAATCGTTAGCACGCCGGGCGAAAGGCTTTTAGCGGTATTTCGTCTGCCGTTACGTTCTGAGTTCAAATTCCGCCGAGGTCGACTTTGCCTTTCATCCTTTTGGGGTCGATAAATTAAGTACCAGTTACGCACTGGGGTCGATGTAATCGACTTAATCCGTTTGTCTGTCCTTGTTTGTCTTCTCTGTGTTTGGCCCCTTGTGGGTAGTAAAGAAATAAGTATTTCCCAACTTTTTCACTACTAAGTAGCTAATTTATGTAAATGAATTTTCTCTAGACCCCAAGTTTTTGAAATATCTGTCAGCTCAACAAATTTTAAACTGAGTTCACGGATCTCCAATACTTTCCTTGTGGTTGGTATCGGTAGTCTCTCGCTAGTTTAGACAGCAGTTCATTAACTGGTATTCAACAAACCAAAATATGTTTAGATATGTTTATACATGGCGCGGATTAGGAGTTCGCTTTATAACCACGTGCTTCAGAGTTCGATCTTACGCTACCACACTTTTGGACTACATTAGCCTAAGGTTGAAATGCTTTGTGTTACATTTGGTTAACGGAGAACTTTGAGGAGGTGCTCCTTATATGCACACACATATGTGTATATGTGTGCATTTATATTTACCAGCATATCAAGGTGTGGCCTTTTATGTCAAAAAGATAACTTAGTGATTGGGCAAAGAGGGGAAATTAAAATAAGGACGAGTATGATCGCCAACAATGATCCCGCATAGCAGCCCAATGACTTACAAACCAATAACAGAAAAAAAGTAATGTTATAGGAGCAGGCGTGACGGTGTGTTAAGAAGCTTGCTTCCCAACCACATGGTTCCAGGTTCAGTTCCACTGTGTGGCATCTTGGGTGGCTTCTACTATTGCCTCGGGCCGACCAATGCTTTGTGAGTGAATTTGGTAGACGGACACTGAAAGAAACCCGTCATATGTGTGTTTATGTCTATTCGTGATGTTTGTGAGTTTATGTCCTCGTAACCTAGCGTTTCGACAAACGGTTTTAACAGAGTATGTACTAGACTTTAAAAAGTCGTGGGGCCGAATTGTTCGACTAAAACCCTTCAAGGCTGTTCCCCAGGATGGCTGGATTCAAATGACGGAAACAGTAAAAGATAAAATATATTAAATTTAATTGAATTTAATTATGCAGTTATATATTGAAGTTAAACTTTCCAATTTATATGTAATGTGTCGTTGAAATATTTCCCAGATCACTCGCAATGTCTACTTCTAATACCGAAATATAATATGGGTTTTCCCTCTTCGAAGTTCTTCCTCTTGTTAAATCTATTAATATATTCAATCTTCTCTAAAATGGGTAGAAATAAATATAAATTTCAAATTTTGACACATGGTCCTGCAACTTTCGGGAGAGAGGGTAAGTCGATTACATCGACTCCAGTGCTCAACTGATACTTATTTTATCGACCCCAAGGGGTAAAAGTCAAAGTCGACCTCGCGGAATTTGAACTCAGAACACGTAGACAGACGAAATGTCGCTAAGCTTTTTGCGCTGCGTACAAATGATTCTGCCAGCTCGGTCTTAAAGTAGAAATAAATATCGGTATGTTGCAAACATCGGGAAGAGTTGTAGATCTTTTCGGTTTGACCGGCAGTTTTTTAAAATAATTTCCACGTAACTAAACACTTTTTAACTTCGTATACTGGTAGAATGTGTTTATAAAATATCTTTTTCTCTTGGTTTAATGAGAAGATTTTATAGTTTGTAAGATATTTGTTTTTTTCTCTTCAATTTCTGCAATTTCAACCAATTTCAACCAATCAATGACGTCTATTAAGGTGAAAACATTCTATTCTCAATTATGTAAGAAATTGAATTTTCATACATGTAACTTTAGCATACCACAAATAATACAGAAAATATAACAGCTATAGGTTTGAAGATAAAATGGGCGTAACTTCGGTATAAGTACCGGTGTAAGTACCGGAAGTACCGGATACATTTCAAGAAAGTGTTTTTTTTTTTATATATGGGGGTTTAGGTTTAGGGTTAGGGTTTGTGTTAGGGTTAAGCTTTGTGTTAGGGTGAGGGGTGGGAGAAAAGGGTTTCTGTTATCTTCAGAAGTGTATACAAAGTCACGTGTGTACCTATACCGAAGGATCGCCGATAAAATGTGTTTTCTCCTTTCAAAAACAAAATGAAAGAACTAGAAGGAACCAATGTTAGATAGAGGCAGTTAGAAATAAATATCAATGAAAGGAGGTTAGTTGTACGCAAAGTGGCAGGTAAAGTGGGCTGGTGAGACAGGGCTAGGCATTAAGACAGATTGAAATAACTAAACTGGCAACTAACAGGAAGAGTTGGAAAAAAAGATCTTGATGTCAGTTGGAGTAATTCTTAGAAAGGAAATAAGGAAAGAGAGAATGAAAGAAGGTGTGAATGTAAATAAATGTACACTCAAGAGACTTAGAAAGAAAAGGTGAGAAGGATAAAATAAATGAAATGTTTTTGTGATGTTTTGGTTTTTCAAAGCTTTGGTAAACAAAAAAATAAATAAATAAATAAGTGTATTCAAATTATCATTAATGTCACCAATACCACAGTCCTACGGCTATCAGTGAGATTCAGTACTACTTTTCGAAATGGAAAAGTGAGACGGTTTTTCTTTTATTTTCAAGATGCTGGTGAACTTTCTTGATGCATTTTCAATTAATGTTTTACCTTAAAGCTAAAGAGGAAATGGTACAGCAAAAATACAATTCAATGAAATTATAGTTTGAGAAGATATTTTACTGGTGAATGGCTGCGGAGTTGTTTGAAAACGTTAAATATTTAGCTACGTTCATTACAAAAAAAAATACCTTGAATAAGCGTGTAAGTATATATGCATGCGTTTGTAGACGAGTGTGTGTGTGTGTGTGTGTGTGTGTGTGTGTGTGTGTGTGTGTGTCTATTATTCTTTAACTTTTTGCTTCTTTCACTCATTTGACGGCGACCAAGCGGAGCACCACCCTGAGAAGTTTAATCGACTAAATCGACCCACCACTTATTTTATATCTGTTTACGCATTCAGCCAGTCTTTTTTTCTCAACTGCAGATTACGGTGACATAAACAAAGCAACATCGGCTGTAAAGCTTCGAAGGACAAACACACAATAACACATATGCACGCGCACACACATATGCACACATGCATATATATATGCATACAAACATGGAGACACAATTAAATGCACAAATGCACACACACACATATATGTGTGTGTGTGTATATATATGTATGTATGTATGTATGTATGTATGTATATGTAGATAGATAGATAGATAGATAGATAGATGGATGGATGGATGGATGGATGGATGGATGGATGGATGGATGGATGGATGGATAGATAGATAGATAGATAGATAGATAGATAGATAGATAGATAGATAGATAGATAGATAGATAGATAGGTAGGTATGTATGTATGTATGTATGTATGTATGCATGTATGTATGTATATATATATTAGATATTAGATATTAGATATTAGCTATATCTATTTATGCGTTTATCGAATCCAAAATTCTAAAACTGAACTTAATCCATTTAGAATGCAAAGTAAAAAAAATCAGACTAATCTGCAACCCTTAAAATATTTTTCTTGCCAAGAGCAACAACAATTCACCCTGAATTCATAATATCACACCCTCCCATATGTTAATATATATATTTTCTCTGAAATAGTAAATGCTTATGTATTATACCTAAGAGATTTTAATGATAAGTCACAAAGATAACAAACATTTTAACGAAAATACAGAAAAAACAAGCTGTAGTTGCACTGAAAATCCCGTTACTTCAGAATCAAAAATAAATTGAAGAAATCATGCGAATACAAATGAAAACGGAGATAGAAGCACAAACATAAAATTGGCCTAAACTTCTAGCTATGACGGAGGTGAGAAGTTTGAATAGTACTATTCAAACTTCTAGCTATGACGGAGGTGAGAAGTTTGAATAGTACTATTCAAACTTCTCACCTCCGTCATAGGAAAATGCCTTGGTGATGCATTGATATACTACACCAAAATCTTTTTAACAGATGATATACAGAGAAGCTGCATTTTAACAGCCAGTTGGTTTATAATCCGATATATACAACACCGAATTCGTTTTACGACATCCAGTGTACAAGAACCCTACACCATCGGCTGAATATATCGGATGGCTTAAAATCAAAGTGAACAAAAGTGTAACAATAGATTTCATTGGTCTGTCATTGTAAATATCACACAATACACACCAATGATTTAAATAAGTATCGCTTCTGCCTTGCAGTGGAATCTAACTTACTCACAACGGATTGTATACTATTACATAAGATAACTGAATTGTTCTCAAAATTCAACCTGAAGGTCAGTTCTTGTTGAGACAGTTTCAGTTATTGGCGATTAAATCTCTAGATCTAGACGAATCGATCACCAACGAAAAAAAATCAAAAGCGATTTTATATCATTTAAATAAACTATCACAAAAACTATTTCAAAACCCTTCTAATACCATCGTAATATCATCTTTATACATACCACCACAAATCTAGGCATGTATTTATATGTGTGTATACACACACACACACACACACACACACACAGATATATATATATGTATTTTCTCTCTCAGCTTATTTCTGTATTCCTTTCTATTGAAGAGCATAGGTTCGAAACGTAAAAGACTTTCTCACTTCCCGAGCGTTAAACTAATACATCTGTTTGTTGTTTACACACCCGTCTGTTTCCAGTCTGTTCCTTTATTGTGGTCCTATACAATCGGAATGTAAGTGCGTTCTATACTTAGATCTGGTAATGTTTGAGTTACTGAGACGGTACTAATTTCGTGTGAGTCAACTAAAATTGGACTGCGCGCACGCGTATATGTGTGTGTGTATTAAATTGGTGGGAAAATATTCATAAAATTGTAATAGCTTTTTGTTACATATATGTGGGTGACTGAATATGTATTGAAGATTGAAATTGTCACAACTATAATCTTAGCATGTTCAGAAAATATTTTACCTTGAATTTTTTTTTTTTGCCTTTTTTTTAAAAAAAAAATAAAAGAATTGTATAGATGGTTTGTAGGTGTGGTCTATCAATGCAGTATTTCGTACTCTTTGAAATTGTTATGATTTGCTAAAGAGAGATTACTGATCCATGCAGGATTGAGATAATTCATAGTGTGTTAACTGGGTCGTTTCGTACATGGTTTTCTTTCCTCGAGTGATTTCACAAATTCTTTAGTATAGCGCTTTTTATTTAAATACAGTTGGAGTAAGACAGAAAGAGAAGAAATAATTCCATCGTGTATCGTACCCCAGGAATGATATTGATTTCATTTTGCTGTTCATTTTATATTTATTTTTCGATATATAGGCGCAGGAGTGGCTGTGTGGTAAGTAGCTTGCTTACCAACCACATGCTTCCGGGTTCAGTCCCACTGCGTGGCATCTTGGGCAAGTGTCTTCTGCTATAGCCCCGGGCCGACCAAACCCTTGTGAGTGGATTTAGTAGACGGAAACTGAAAGAAGCCTGTCATATATATGTATATTTATATATATATATATATATATATATATATATATATATATATATATATATATATATATATATTATGTGTGTCTGTGTTCGTCCCCCTAGCATTGCTTGACAACCGATGCTGGTGTGTTCACGTCCCCGTCACTTAGCGGTTCGGCAAAAGAGACCGATAGAATAAGCACTGGGCTTACAAAGAATAAGTCCCGGGGTCGATTTACTCGACTAAAAGCGGTGCTCCAGCATGGCCGCAGTCAAAATGACTGAAACAAGTAAAAGAGTAAAAGAATAAAAGAGAGAGAGTATAATTCGAAGTATTGAATGATGTTCATCTATTTAGTTGGTTTCTTCTCAACTTTCAGCTACATCTATTCAGAACTCTTTTCGAAATGTTGACACCCCTGTATCTCATACGAAAGCATTTAACTATATGTATATAGCGTGGGTGTGGCCGAGTAGTTTAAGACGTTCACTCAGAAATTCCGAGGTCACCAGTTCGTTATCCTACTGTATGAGCAAGTAGCATTTTTAGGAGCAGGCATGGCTATATGGTAAGAAGCTTGCTTCTCAACCATTGCATAACACCTTGAGCACGTGTCTTCCGCTATAGCCCCGGGCCAACCATAACCTTGTAAGTGGATTTGGTAGACGGAAACTGAAAGAAGAACGTCGTATATGTGTGTGTGTGGTGTGTGTGTGTGTGTGTGTGTGTATGTGTGTGTGTGTGTGTTTGTGTGTGTGTGCCTTCGTGTTTCTGCTCCCCTTCACAACCTGTGCTAGTGTTTTTACGTCCTACGTAACTTAGTGGTTCGACAAAAGAGACCGAATGAATAAGTATAAGGCTTAAGAAAATGTACTGGGGTCGATTCATTTACTAAAAATTTCTCCAAGGTGATGCCCCAGCATGGCCGCAGTCTAATGACTCAGACAAACAAAAAATATCACACACACACACACACGTGTATGTGAATGCATACGCTCGAAACGCGACAGTTAAACCATTTAGGGCTCGGGTCTAAAGTTAATTGCATTAAGCTCACAAACTTCGCGTGTGCGCACAGGTTCATTGCAATCGAGAGTGGAATATGATGTAATACAAAGAGCACAGCAATAATAAAAGGAAAGAACATGGGCTTTGACTTGGTATTCTGCGTTACACTATAAATGCAATCAGTTAATACACCCTATTGGAATGGTACACTAATACTTCGTCAAGTAACTGAAATAACATAACAAGTGACATACAAAGAGCAACCAAATTTAGACACCAGAGAGAAAGGAGTATGAGATGAATTAGGTTGGGATACCGAACCACATAACTACTGACTGAAAGAAAGGGGTTAGTCGCTAGACGTAAAATGGAGGCGTAGAACGGATTTACTTGAGAGGAGAGGAGTGAGCAAGAATATAGCAGGGCGGTTGCTGCTTGTCTATCACATATTTCTATTTCAATTGCCTGATGCTGTATGTGCGTATCATGCCGGCCCTATAGAAATGCCTAAACTGATTGCAGCTACTTGTGACACCATATGTTGCAGAATACTGAAGCATATGTAACAGATGAAATAGCGGAGTGCCATGTTCTTTTTTCTTTTGTGTATGTGTATATATATATATATATATATATATGAAACACGCGTTGAGTCGAAACAGGGGCAGCTGAAGAAGGGAAATATTCCTTGTGTTGGTTGTCTTGTACTCTGTTTTTTCGTTGTTAAAAAAAGTCCGTTTCCTTGTTTGGTTTTATGTTTTCGTTTCTCGTTGTGTTCTACGTTTATTTGTGGTGTCCTGTACTCATATATGCATGTATATATACATACAGATGTAGGTATGTACATATATGTATGTATGTATGCATGTGTTTTATTTATTATATTGTTATTATATATATATATATTATATATATATTATATATATATATATATATATACACTACATATGTGGAAATCTGTGGGTGTGTTTGCTTGTGACGTTGTTATCTAACTCCTCCTACATAGTTTGATCGAGTTTGAGGAAACTTGACACGTGAATAGAACTCATGTCTGGAAAACTAGCGACATACTTAGATTGTTGAAAAAGCGATAATAGGGCCCCTGGATTTGATTCTTATATCTACTACATATAACTAAAATATTATTTTTAAACATCAAAGGGAAATAACCCATTCATGTTCGTAAATTATTTCATATAAATCAAATTGAGTATGCTTGTTTCTTAGTATTTTAACTAATTTATCTAGTACAATACTTAAACACGTAAATAGTATTTTCCTAAACAATAGATCCACTTATTTCGGTTAGTGACTTATCCACGAATATACCAACACTAGCACCACCGAGGGTAATATTCTCTGCGAACGCACAAAAGCTTTTTTTCAGAGTTATTTACTTTAAATTGTTATTATCTCATATCTGATTATGTAACAGGTTTCACGATTTTAAAATACATACCTTATTAGTATTTCCTCCTAAGTTCTATATACTCTGGGAACGTATTAAAGTTCTTTTCGGAGCTACTTTATTTGAATTCTTACTCTCGGGTAATTAATTTCCTGTTATCACATAACTGACTTCACAATTTGAGAATTCCTAAAAACAAGATCCTGTGTAAGACAGTTCGGTTTTCTCTGTAAATGCACAAAAATCGTTTTAAGGCCTACATACTTTGTATTGTTGTTACTGGATTAACGAAACAATTATAAGAACGGAACCAAAGGATAAGCCCCGCTTTCCCGGAATTACCGGATACGTCAGCTAGTATGTGTGTGTGTGTGTGTGTGTGTGTGTGTTGTGTGTGTGTGCGTGTGTGTTGTGTGTGTGTGCGTGTGTGTGTGTATGTATGTATGTATGTATGTATGTATGTATGCATGTATGTATGTATGTATGTGTGCAAGCATGCAAAGATGGAAATGAAAACGCAGCTCATTTCATATCGAATACTTGGCAAATAACTTGAAATGCTTATGGTAAATTGGTTTTCGTAAGCTGATGAAAAAACTAAATTGAGTCACTTTTCTGACAGCGTAAAGTTTATGAAATCATTTACGATTATTTGTTGTCAAAGGATTATCGTTAGAGTCGCCGCCCACCCCAGTGGGGAATATTGTCGATCACAAAGAAATCCAAGCGAGTACTTGGGTTCCGCTTTCAATTTCCGATTGTCGCTGCTTCATTTATTTTATTCTGCCTTTGTAATAGACATAAACGCTCACAAGATCTCTACTTTTCCTTTCAAACTGCTAGCTTAAATAATCCTTTCTACTATAAGCAGAAGGCCTAAAATTTGTCGGGTAGGGATTTGTCAATTACATCGACCCCACTGGTACATATTTTATCGACCCCGAAAGGCTGAAAGCCAAAGTCGACCTCGGCTAAATTTAAACTTAGAACATAAAGACAGACGAAATTCAAATAAACATTTTGTCCCGTGTGCTAACGTTACTCCAGCTTGTCACCTTTGCTAACTTAAGTAAGTTCCATGAAGATTTACTCACCCTTTTCACTCTCTGTCTTACTCAGCATTCTCAGGCAGTCTAGAATTGGATATAAATACTATAAGTAGAGAACCAATCTCATTTTGCTCATGGTTTACCTCAAGTCGTGTGGTGCAGATGACAAACAAAGGAAATTGTAGCATGTACAATATAAGGTGACAGAAGGGGGAGGTATATGAAATTCTGTTAAGGAAAATGCACCAGTACAACTTTGACGAGGGGAAATTTAATAAAAACCATAAATATCATGTTAGATGAAGAAACACGAAGAGAGAATTAGAGCAAGCTCTGGCTTACAATACAAAACAATTAATGAATTAGTGTGGAACATGTGTACAGTCAGACTCATATGTATGAATAAGTTACGAATAATGTACGCCATTAGCTGTAAAATAAATGTCAAAATTATAGTAATAGGTACCAATACTGTAGCTCCCGTAACAAGTATAGTAATAGGTAACAATACTGTAGCTTCCGTTTATAATAAGTTATAGTTAAACAATTAAATTTTCAGTTAAAAGTGAAATGAATTAACAACGTTATATAGGGAAAATAGTTCCACTAAATAAAAGATTATATTTAAATTGAAAATAAGGAGGATATCTAATAAAGAATGACGAAAATCTAATGCAACGAACTATAAAACATTATCAAATAAAAAAAAAAAAAACATTCTTTAATGTTTTTTCATGAAGCTAAGAAATATAAACAGATAAGTCAAACTAGCGGCTATAACAATTCTGACGAAATTAAATAAGACAGAAGATTTTTTAAAAAAAGAAGGAAAATTTTTCAGCTCTAGCTGATAAATACAGGACCCAAAGGCACTGAAGCAGAATACATATTATAATCACAGAATAGGTACAGAATGTAAAGAGATGGCATTCTTTCTGAGTACCTAATACTCAGTCTTTGTGTGAGTGTGTGTATGTGTGCGCATAGCTATAAAAGGGTTGGAACTTTCATACATTGGAAATTATGTTAGGCCAGTATTATTTGGAAGCTAGAGCCATGGGTAGCACTTCGTGTCGTCACTCGGCAGACTCAGTGAAACAAGAGTTTTCCATCAGGCTTGACCTGAGGCTGTACACACGAATAGCAACTGACAGGAAAGCAATGTCAGTGTGACCATATTCAGAAATATACCAATATACCAATCCATACAGACAAGAAGATTAAGGCGAATTGCTAGGACGTTATTAAGAAAAGTTATCAGCAATTTCTTCTAATCGATGGATCGATATCAAAAGTCGTCAATATACCTCTGCAAGAAATGGAGATCTATCCAAATACGAAGATCTCAGAATAAAGATTAATAGAATGTCATGATTGGAAATAGAAATAATGTTCACCGTAACAGGTAACTTTGAAATGATATAGAAAAGAACAGACGAATCCTAACCAAAACTCCAGAGCTGACGCACATAAGGAATATACAGGAAAATAACATTATATGGCGCGAATAGTGGGTACAGAATGAATCTGAATTTACAAACTCTATGAAAAACTAATAAACTCCACGAAGATAAAATTCTAAATAAACTTTACTCCTCGAGTTCTACTTATAAAACAGAAAATGTAAAATGGACTCGATAAGAACGCGCTTCTGTATTTTACTGCTGTAGCTGTCTTTATTAAGATAAAGACAGATGCAATACACTCGAGTATATGAAAATGACATTTATTAGAATTAGTTTTTAATTCGAATTAAATAATTAAATTTAATATGAAGTTAAATATAATCTAATATAGAAAAATAACATTTAATGAATGCATAAGAAAAATAGTCTTGGACAGAGAACAAGCAACAAAAAAAATAAAATGCTTTAAACATTTAAACCGTAAATCAAGAAAATGGTTCTAGTCTAACAAAATCAAGCCTCAATATCTATCAACCAACAAAAGCCGAACTAGAACTAAATCAATGAAAATATATATTCATATTCAATGAATAGAAAAATCTATATTACATTATTGCTGTTTGAATATGACAATATTATAAAGGTGGAGACGGTTAAATGATTAAATTCTACATATCTTCTTATGGACGACGTAACACCTTTTTAGAGATCACGACCAAAATTAAAAAGTAGAAGAAAACTGAACTATCAGATATCTATTATGATCAGCTGTCAACATCAATATCGTCTCGATAAATCTATGCAGCGTCGCAATAATTACAATGAAATGTAGATATAGCCTCAAAATTTTCCATATACGAATTGACAAACCTAAGTAAACAACGTAGAAAACCGACACATAGATCATGATAACAATTATAAGTTAAGATCTGTCACTATGTCAGGAGCAGGAGTGGCTGTGTGGTAAGTAGCTTGCTTACCAACCACATGGTTCTGGGTTCACTCCCACTGCGTGGCACCTTGGGCAAGTGTCTTTTACTATAGCCTCGGGCCAACCAAAGCCTTGTGAGTAGATTTGGTAGACGAAACTGAAAGAAGCCAGTCGTATATATGTATGTATATATATATATATATATATATTATATATATATAAATATATATATATATATATGTGTGTGTGTGTGTGTGTGTGTGTGTTTATGTGTTTGTGTTTGTCCCCCCAACATCGCTTGACAACAGATGGTGGTGTGTTTACGTCCCCGTAACTTAGCGGTTAGAATAAGTACTAAGCTTACAAAGAATAAGTCCTGAGGTCGATTTGCTCGACTAAAGGCGGTGCTCCAGCATGGCCACAGTCAAATGACTGAAACAAATAAAAGAGTAAAGAGTAAAGAGTATGTAATGAGATCGACGGAATCAGATAAATTAAAAAGAGATATTTTTTTAAAAAAAACAGAACCTGACGCGAAAGCATGTTTCAAGCAAGAATTTTTACTAAATTTCCCAAAAATCCATGTTTAGGAAGAGAACTACATTATTAAAAACAAAGCATTTTGTTTCTAGCAAAAAGTAACACAAAAATATATAAAACAAAAATTAAAGAAACATTAACAAACAAAGCAGAAAACTTTAGGAACGAATAAGTACCTTTTGTGAGCCCCAAAACAATACTCATGGAACTAAAAAAAAATCTTATGAATGAATAATAATCCAAGAAATAAACCATGCTTTAAAAAAAATGTAAAAAAAAAAAAAATGTGGTCGATGCATTCGACTAAACTTTTTCAAGGCTTCATATTGTTCTAGATGATCAATTTTCGTCCTCTGTCACCAATCTCTTCAAAAAAGTACCGTTTTCTTCATGTTTCTACAATGAATCACAGGTGGCAATCCGCTGGACTTGAGCATCAAACTCGAATGAAAAGCGCTAAACTTCCAGCTAAAATATCTAATACCCTTAAAGTCATTGCATATTATCCAATGGTTTACTGAAAGATCAAACAAAAAGGATCTGAATGGATTCCAATAGAAGACCATCACAACCCTAACACAGCATTAAATCCACCAAACTAAAGACTCATAATCTGATATCTTTTTTATCACCTGAAAAAATAAAATGCTTTCAGAAAGAATGCCTCCCACGTAGGGTTTATATTACTGCAAAAACCAGTTACTGACGGTTGTTTAACTGAAAACATGAGGAGAAAAGCGATACGATAATAGCATGGGTTGATAATCAGAAATCTTTACACAGTCCTCTACATTGGGAAGTTCTGAAAAGTTTTATCACTAGCAAGTTAATCTCAATGACAAGCAGATACGAGACTTGTAAATACATACAAATCCATATACTAAAGAGAGTACAGTGCAGGCACTTACAACTCCATATATCAAAGCGAGTACAGCGCATATAAATGAAAGAAATGGTTAGGAAGCAATATACGTAATAAGGTACAGTAATGAAGTACAGTCATGTTTTCAACTGTAGCTGAGTGAAATAGCAAGAAAGCAAAGAAGATAGTGATGTCCTTTAGAGTACATGAAAAAACTGACTCAGAAAGATTGCACTTACTTTGAACGCAAATTGGTGATTGTTTTCTGCAATTTGCAAACAATTAGAAGTGGTTCGCTTGCATGTGTACAATTGGAGAATATTTCTTTCAATAGGAAATTAGACTCTATCACCAGTTGTTTACTCTCCATGAAAATATATCAGGAAAGCCAACGATGCTTTAATGAATCAGTCTGCAATCCTTCTTACCCTTAAACTTTGTCCAAGCTTTCCATTCTCTTACTCTGAGGATCACTGCTGATTTTCTAAAATTTTTAAACCCTCTACTCCTCTATTATGATAAAGCCGTTGCATTTCTGTCTGTTTTAATTCTCACCCCACACTCAGCATTCATAATGAAACACCTCGCTGACCCTCCTGTCTCACCGCATCATACATATATTCACTAAGTGAGAATGCTTATTCTATCACTCCAGCCCAATAAGACATCTGGTTCTAGTTGTGGTTTTGTCATTAAGCTCGAATTTGAACGCTATCATGAAACGAACCGTAGGAAAAAAAAAAGAAATGTAAATTCGAGAGGTATGCAGGTGTTAGGTAGGGCTAGAGCTGAGACATTATAAGAATTATCAAGAAAGGAAAGGGGGTTTACACTGGGTTGCTCAAGTAGTGATAGCAGCGACAGAGTACAGAAAAGTCATATTATCTAACAATTTAAGAGGAAACCGAAACGCTGCTGTTATGAATTAAATATGATTATTTATATATTTGTAAGGGACCTTATGTTAAATAACTTGTTAAGAGTAACCTAACCCTATTTGTTATGTATATGCTTACAATTAGATTCCAATCATTGAACTCACCTACGAAATATATATGTTATCTCCAGCAGAGTGTATTAAAATATAATTCAACGAAAGTAGTGTGATAAGATATTGATATTATCTCTGCGTGGGTTTCTATTAAAGCTGTATTTTCTTTCCTTCAGAACACTGAAATAAATACCGCCATCGTTTTACTCTATAATTTGCATTAAACTTCTTTTTAAAAGCCTATTTTAATAGTGAAACATTGAAAAGAGTTCTGCCAATAAACAAATACTAGGTTGGTATATGATGTAAAAAAGAACTGTTGAGAAAAAGAGAATTCAAAGAAAAAAAAACGAAATTATTTACAGTTTAAAGAAAATAACATATAACGGCGCAGAGAAGAAAGTAAAGAGCGGTGTATAGCGGCAATAGGGAAGGGTAATGAAAGCGGAAGATTCCGATTGTTGGAAATTGAGAAATAATAAATGTTTAAGATTTCATGGAGAATTGCAAGGATTTAGCGAAGATCGATGGCTAAAGAAAGAGAACAAAACAAAAAAAAGGAAAAGATTAAGTAAAAATTATAATGACTAAAAATATAAATCATAGTTATTGGAAGTTTATAATTTGAAGACTAATCAGCTGAGACGGTATATGGAGAAAGAGAGAAGGAGAGAAATAGAGAGACATAGACAGAGAGAGGGCGGCAGAGACAGAGAAAGAGGGGAAACAAGTAAGCAGACTAAAAGATTTAACTGAAAATTTAAAGTTATAAAATAGTTTTCAAATTACAAACTAAAATTTTGTTGCCAGAGAATATACACAATTGCATTTGTGCATTTGTGCATTTGTGCGTGTGATTGCACGTTTGCATATGCTTTCGCTTGTGCGTGAGCATATTTGTGTGAATGTAAAAATAATATGTATCATGAGTTTTAATGATTGAATAAATGTGTGTGTGTGTGTGTGTGTGTGTGTGTGTGGTGTGTGTGTGTGTGTGTGCGTGTGTATGTGTGTGAGTGTGTGTGTTCATATGCGGCTCATAAAAGTTTGTGTGTAAGTGTCGGAAAGCATGCATTGTATGCATATATATGTGTGTGTGTGCGTGTAAATTTATATATCTGCCTTACTTGTACACACATACATACTTTCTCTCGTGTGTGTATATATATATATATATATATATATATATATATATATCCACACGAGAGAAAGTATGTGTGTGTGTAAATTTATGTATCTGCCTTACTTGTACACAAATTCATACTTTCTCTCGTGTCGATATATATATTTATATATATATATATACACACACACACACACACACATATATATATATATATATATATATATATATACACGCATACACATACGCGCGCGCACACACACACACATACACTCGCGCACACTCGCACACACACTGAAGAAACTGATGCAAGCTGAAAGTAATGTAAACGATGCAGGAGAAGGATGGCAGTCTATAGAGCAGAGGTAACGGAGCTCAAACAGATGGATGCGATTAGCGAAAACAGTGGAAAGCCTCGGAGCATACTGTTGAGAGAAATTGAAAGGACGTTACTAGGCCAAGTGGCACTTTATTGCTTTGAAATGAAGTACCCAGAGTTGTTTCTGTACTTGGGTCGCATGTACACGGGGAGGTAGGTGATACACGCAGGGTGGCGAACAAAAGTTTTGGGGTGGTTTTGTCGAATGTGTGTGCATAAATGTGCGAGTGCGTGCGCAGGCATTGGCGGGGATTTGGATTCGAAATGGGCAGTAAATTTGCAAGTTTCCATTCCTAGAATACTGTTGACAGAAAGCTCTAGTTTGAGGGATGGCGAATGGGAGGATGCCATTAAACTAGAAGAAAACCTCTTGACAAAGGACCAAAAGGGCCAGCAACTCTCTAGGCGGTAAAGGGAACTTGCAGTAGTTTGAGAGCCAACAAGTGGGCCTTTATACGGTCTCTTATCTTGCTAGTTATAACAACTAAATTTCCTTCAAATCATGACTGGTATGCTTCTGATTATAGATCTTTGCGAGCGGGTCTAAACTGCTGCATTTTCTTTCCTTGGAAAGAGTAATGAGAGATAGACATGTGTAATACTGGATGTGAGATAGTCAACCAGTAGTTATGTTCTGAGAAGTTGGGAGTGTTGTGGAAACCGCAGATCAATTCAGAGAAGAGATGGAAGAATGGTGTTAGCTACAGATCATACCTTCAGATATAGGCCAGAAATAAGGCCAAGAAACTTATCGCAGAAAGCAACGTGATATGTGACTTGCAGTTTAGTAGGAAGTTGTGTGCGGAGTCCATGTTCGACAGAAGTGCAGAGATGTTACCATGAAGGAAAGAGAATATTTTAGGGAATTAAAGGTGTTCTTGCATAGTTGTAAGTTTATTTGATGTAGTTTTTGTTGTGGCTTTGATCTCTAAATAGCTTGGCTGGATGTGAAAGGCCGCGAGGGAGCCTTTCGAAATGCTTGATATAACACTTGTCACAAACTGGTTAGCTTGCGGTTGTTATTTAGTCCTGACTGATCAAACATATGATTAAAGACGTTCCACCCATGATCATCACACTTTTTTAAACAGGTATTTGGTATCTAAGACTATATTATCCAACGTACTTATCCCTCCTCAAGATTTTTCAGTCACTTGAAATAGATGTTTGAAAACTGATAACAGAATTCCAAAAAATTAATCTCACAGCCAATGTATCTTTAATCAACGGACAAAATCATCACGAGAGTTTCTTTCTATTTATATGGTTTTCACATAGAACTTCTGAAAATGATCCATTTTCGTCCTCTGTCACCAGTCTCTTCAAAAAAGTACCGTTTTCTTCATGTTTCTACAATGAATCACAGGTGGCAATCTGCTGGATGATGCTAACCTCATTCAATTGATGCTGAACCTGAGCATCAAACTTACTAATGTAACCAAGTTAATGCAAATTCCTTTTCAAAACTCGATCTGAACATTTGGGGAATATCTGAGATCATCTTGGTCGTATAACGGGAGTTAGTATTGCTATTAATCTCAGTTGGCTGGTAACAGCGAGGGACATCTTAAGCGGAAAAATTTCCCGATCGAAATCTTGAAAATCACATGTGACACAGGTTCCGTAACAACATCCTCTTCGTACATAACACATATCTTCCTACAGGTTTCCGCCACTTGCTTGATTTTTTTTTTTTAAATGAAAAAGTATGAGGTGTCGATAATGTTCGATTTGGTGCTCTATTTTCAGGGTGTCAAGTATCTAACGAGTGTGCATGCGCAAAAGACAGACTGTTCTTGTCCTCCATACAATCATATTTGAGTTATAACCATTTTAAATGCTATGTAGGACATGAAGGCAAAAATGTGATGATAAACTGACTTTGGGAAGAATGACCAGTAGGTGAAGTAGTAGTTACAGTTCGTATTGAGTTTAAAAAGGGTAAGGTGTAGGGAAGACAAAGGAAGTCATAGGGAAAACGTAACAATTAACGGTGTCTGGGTTGTTGAAAATGAGACTGCGAGTTTTGTAATATTTGAAATGAATTTTGAAAAATATCTTGAAGTAGTTATAACCAAACTACGATGACACTTTTTTATATGTATACTAACAGTATCGCCCGGCGTTGCTCGGGTTTGTAAGGGAAATAACTATATAAGCATTTTTAGAGAGTTCCCTTATATAATAGCAAAAAAATGCATTAAAAATGAGAAAAATGATGGTAAATTTTTTTTTAATCGTAGACTCATCGTAGACGCGCGCTAATACCCAGAAGGGCTCGATATGAATCACGACTATAAGATACCAGCTTTTGGTTAAACTGCACCGCAAAATTTGGGAGTAGTTAGGAATCTAAATCGTAGGAGACAGACACTCACACAACTTCACTTTTATATATAAAGATTTAAATGTTACTTTAATCTACATCAAATGGGTCTTTTCTTTGCAAACACAACCTTCCTGTTGAAAGTAGGCAAGAATTTTAATCATCTGACAATAGTTTAGTTATCTATTTTTTTTTTCTCGCAGCACTATTTTAATCCCACAACATAGATTTTTAGGAGAAAAACAAGTATTGTTGTTATTATATACTTTAATTTTATTCGTGAAATCTTTCAGTTTCTCTTCCAACATAAACATTATATAATTATATAATTATATCCGAAATACTTTTAACTTTCCTTAAATGTGATTTGAAAGCCAAAATGCCTGGATTTAATGTAGTCTTCAAGAAACAAATAATGATAATAATAATAATCATAATAAAAACAAGCTTTAGATTGACTAAACGTGAGGAGATATTTATTGATATCATATCATCATCCTGATGTATCGCCCCATACCACCTCGATTTCTTCGACAACACAAGCTCTAATATATTTAATTCCATGTCTTTTTCCCTTTTCCCCTTTTATTACAAATATTTTCCACCAGCATTATCGACTTCTTTTTCTACCTATACTTCTCACAGTGTTTGCCTTCTTTGCGCTACAACTTCCTCCCACTCAATCAGCTTAGGAAGAGGGGTCGGAGGATGTCTCACGCATTCTGTCCTTCCCTACTTCAGCTTTCTATCTATCTATCGTTGAGTACTTCTAGTTCCTAAAAACCCACGCTGACCTATTCTTACACGCACAAACATCCAAACATATATGTGTATGTGAGGGGAGTGTTCACACAGACACGTGTGTATGTGAATATATTTGAGTATAATAATATGTGTGAGTGTGTGTGTTCGAAATTTGTTATCGTTAGAATTATTTATTCTAATTCTAAATTTTCTATATCGTTCGCTGCCCTTTTGATTCACTTCTTTCCCTTTCCAAACCAAAATATAAATCAATCGATATAACACTCAAAACTATTTTGTTTTCTTCTTGTTATTACCTGAAGTGAGGAGGCAGTTGTTTTTCTTGTTGCTAGCTCCCTTGTGCTTGCTAATGTGCTTCGACTACAGCTGCTGCTAATACTACTTTACTTTCAATATAACAAACAAAACTACTATTTCATACGTTACATAGACATTCCGGTTCAAAATCAAATGCACACCGTTAAATTGACACTGCAATTACTTCCATCCATATCAGAAACAAGCGAACTCAGCACTGTTGCCTAACCTTCTGGAAACAGCAGTCAAATCTGTATCCAATCGCAGCAAATTATTTTAGATAAAAACGGTACACAGGACAATGTTTAACGGTAATGATATTCGTTGCAGCCAAGGGTCACCAATTGTAACGGTTTGTTGTTAAGGTGTTGGTTGCCAGTGAGCAAGATGGAAGAAGAACAGTGATTGAAGTTGTAAAGATATATTTTTATTTACCGTTACTTTGTATATATCCAAAACCACGACGGGTTTGTATGTATAATTAGTAAATGGAAAAGCATACGAGGTAAAGAAAAAAAAAGAGTTAATTTCGGCCGGTATGTGCGTATACGATCTCATAGTAGTATATATAGAGAGATATAGTAATGTTACAGAGAAAAGAAAGTGAGTTAGTGAAAGTGAGAGAGTCGAGGGAAGTTGTCTCGCATAGTCGCTGATTGTAACTTTCTTTTTCTCTCTGTCCGTTTGGTCTCTAGTGGCTGCCTGCTTGTGGTCATAACTCTAGTTGTCCATTCACACTCATTGATGGTCGCTCTCATTAACTGACTTTGTCTTACAGAGTTCTTGTTTTTATAACTATCCAAAACTAGCCAGAAGGACAGTCATATTGTTGAGAACAACAGATTTCGTTGGCGGTCTGTTATCTCTATTCTAGCCAGTGGTGGCCTAGAAGAGGTTAGAAGGGTCAAGTGGCGAAGACATTATTCTGGTTTAGCGTGAGAAAAGTGCTGTTGAACTGTCTAGTGAAATTTGACTATCGAGGATCGAATCCACGCTATGCCTGCATGAAGCCGCTACATGTAATCCCTCGATTACATGTAGTGATTACATGAAGCCACTACACTGTAATCCTTCGACGGGATAACCACTGCTCAAAAATTATAACATAAACAACAATGGCTCAATATTTAAAATTTGTAAAATTTGAGGACCTCATTATCTTTTGTTTTGTTAGTATCAGTCCGTTAATGAGAGATACAATAGTATAGTACCGTAGGTTCGAACCAAGAAATTAGAAAAGTGTGTTTATTATATACTAGCAACGGAAACACTATGATAAAATATAAAGTGTTCACATTATATTCCAGTTATTGTCCTTCTTTATACTTATTAAAGTATTGTATTTTGGATAGTTTATTGTAATTTTAAATTTTACTCAATTTTGTCAACCCCACAAAGTGGAAAAGCAGTTGACCAGGGCATGATTTGAACTCAAAACATAAAGAACAGTAACTAAATACTGAAAACATTTTGATCGACTCCGGTCAGCCTCAGAAACAACATTCAACTACGAGTGGTGTATGAAAAGTCTTGAGCCTCAAAAAAACAAAACATAGTACAAGATTTCTTATGAAGGTACAAGATCTCAAGGCTCAAAGGCCTTGAAGGTTCAAACCTTTTCATACACCCCTCGTATGTGTCTTTTTTCTATTTGAGACAGTAGGGTATAATTTAAAGGATTTCTATTTTCATCTGGTCTAGCGACTGCTCAGAGACTTCCTCGCTGATTTTATCCACAAAAATGTACTGAGAAAACAGCATATGTACCCGTTCAACCGATAAGTATTTCTTTAACTTGCTTTACTAAAATCACATCTGTACACATCAATGCATTGCAAACTGTAGTCAGGCCAAACATAACAACAGCTTCCTATGATGTAGATGGAACTCATACGCTGTAATGGATGGAAGACGGAGAGCAGAATATAAGATGTGCATATATTCTCTGAAGATCATAAATAGTGGACTCTGATAGGGAATTGAGCCTAAAAGTTAAAGATCCACAGCACGACGGAACTGTATAAACAATTTACAGTATCAAATACTGCGGTAGGGAAGGACTCGCGTGTGTGTGTTTGTGTGTGTTTGTGTGTGGTGTGTGTGTGTGTGTGTGGTTATATTATTTTGATAACGCAGTAGGTTAGATAGAATTATGTCTATATTACAATAACCAATATGTTGTGCATGTATAGAACCTTAGGGTGCCGGGGAACCCCGGTTGAGAAACGCTGCATTCATGTGTCAACATATGTAACTTGTTTAAAAAGAAAACATATTCTTCGCTAATACATGACGCACTGCATAACATGTGCTTGGAGCCATTGTAGAAGTGAGGCAGTTTACATTCTCTGTAAAACACAAAAGAGAAAACTGAAAATGCAGTATGAAATATAACAAAAATGTTTCTTCGTAATATTGGCACTGGTATAGGCTTTATATTGAAATCAATCGATACAGGATTAGAAATTCGTTATTTAACTCGTGATTAATTTTATAACCTTTTCAGGATAACTACGAAAGTTTTTTTCTCCTTTGTGTAGTTCACCGATGAAGTCGAAAAGCAAAATGTTTGCAACGGTAAAATCAAGCCACCCCTTCCGTTTTCTTTTCCTTTTTCTTTTTACTTTTTTAATTTTCTGCCTTTTATTACAATGCTTTGCTTTTTAAATGAGCTCCGTTTTTATGTTCAATTGAACTTCTGGAATTTCTCTTCTCAAAATAATCAACGTTTTACTATTATAAAATATCAACAATGACAAAATGGAATAGTAGTGATGGTGGTGTGTGTGTGTGTGTGTGTGTTGATTTTATTGTACATATTTATGTAATAGATGGTGGTGAATTGCAGAAACGTTAAAGATGCCAGATAATATGCCTTCTATTATATATTTACATCCTGTTACGCCTATTCCTTTCATCTCTTCAAATTCGATAAAATAATACCAGTTATATACTGACGACTATTGAATCAACTTTCATTTGTATTAATATAACTCACTCTTATTCTGTCTATAGAGTTAAATTTCGTCTATGGAGTGGAGTTCTGTTTCGCGGGTGGAATTGTATATCGTTCTCTGATTTTAATAAACAACTTTGACTTCGAAACTATGAAGTCTTTTCATTTTTACTTCATTGATACTATGGGCCTGATTCAAAGTTCTAAGCGCCCCGACTTCACCAGCAAATATTTGCCTTGAACGTTGTCAAGATAGATGATTATTGTTGCTTATGATATTACAATATTGAATCGCAGGTTTCTCTCTCATTCACTCTTTTAGTCAGTTTATAGAAATTCATTTACATTATGTTAACGTTTTACCAGATGTGTGCATCTTTTAAAGAATTGCTCCTGTGCGAGCGCGCACGTGTTGGTGGGGGGGGGTGATGGATCCACACTTTCAATTTTGGTTCTGGAAAAAATTTTGGTACATCTGACACATTGCTATTGCAACCAATCCACGAGCAATGAATTTCTAGCACTTAACCCGCTGCTCGGTTTAACACCTGGCCCCTTGAAAGACAAATTGAGTTCACTTTTTCGGTTTAAAGATTACGTCCTTTGTCTCTTTATTTGCCTCGGAGGCCTTGTAAAGGATCATGAGCCATGCTTTCCCTCCTGACAAAAAAATAAAATAAAAGGGAAAATAATCATTTAAATCATATTGAGATTCGTGATTACACCCACCCGATTTTTCTCAGTGAGTCGATGATGTACCACTGAATTCATTATGAAGAACCTATGAAGGTTCTTTGGGGCCAGAAGAGAGTTGTACAAGAAGAACAGAACTGTGTGTATCGCAGGCGCAGCTGTGTGGTAAGAAGCTTGCTTCACAATCACATGGTTTCGGGTTCAGTCTCACTGCGTCGAACATTGGGCAAGTGTCTTATACTTGAGCCAACCAAAACCTTGTTGTGGAGGCACATGGCCTAGTGGTTAGAGCAGCGGACTCGCGGTCGAGGGATCGCGGGTTCGAATCTCAGACCGGGCGATGTGTGTGCTTATGAGCGAAACACCTAAGCTCCACGCGGTTCTGGCAGAAGGTAATGGCGAACTTCTGCTGACTCTTTCGCCACAACTTTTTCTCACTCTTTCCTCTTGCATCTAGCAGCTCACCTGCGACGGACCGGCGTCCTGTCCAGGTGGGGAACCTATACGTCAAGGAAACCAGGAAACCGGCCCTTATGAGCCAGGCACGGCTCGAGAAGGAACAAACAACAGAACTGTGTGGATATAAGAAATACTTTTCTTGATGCGTGGAGTGGTGTGTACAGAAATAAAAATTCGATTACACAAATGAAATAACAATTCAGTTGTTCCTCCCAAATTATAGGCTCAGTAAATCCCATGGTTCCTTTGCCAGTTGGCGATCAGTAATTTCAGTTAGTAAATATGTGACACTCATATTTTGTTCCGATCAGAAACAACATATTCACAATAAGCGTAATGTTTTATTAAGCTGGTCTGTAATGTTTTTTCGATACTTTAATGTAAAGTCAATTCATTTCAAATATAGTAGACCTTGTCAGCAATACACGTATGTGTCATACTATAGTATAGACAAAATTCAGGCGATTATGTAATATACAAATTTGTTTTTTTTGCACACAAACCAATATAGCAAACATTCTTAAATAGATTCGGCCAATCAGAAGCAACTATATTTAAATCTCTTCTTTAATTAAATTACAATTTATCAAGGAACTTTATTATTGAAAGTTATAGTATTTTATAAATAGGATTGTAGATGAAAACTCTTTTGAAAAATGTTTTAGAAAACAGTCTATAGCGATTGAATTGACAAAAGTTATACTCAATAACTATAATAACTATCATCACGTTTATGTTCTTTGTTCGACAGTGCTGTTGTAATGTATGTGTGTGTATGTGTGTGTGTGTGTATGTATGTATGTATGTGTGTGTGTGTATGTATGTATGTATGTGTGTGTGTGTGTGTGTGTGTGTGCATTACGTGCGTACGTACGAATATATGTACTTATTGATATTATACGTTCCAACGTAGAAGGCGGCGAGCTGGCAGAAACGTTAGCACGTCGGGCGAAATGCGTAACCGTATTTCGTCTACAGAGTTCAAATTCCGCCGAGGTCGACTTTGCCTTTCGGGGTCGATAAATTAAGTACCAGTTACGCACTGGGGTCGATGTAATCGACTTAATCCGTTTGTCTGTCCTTGTTTGTCCCCTCTGTGTTTAGCTCCTTGTGGGTAGTAAAGAAATAGATATTATACGTTCCAACATAGTCTTCTGTAGAACAAAATATCGTTTTTTTTTTGTTGTTTTTTCTAATGATTTTGTCCATTAGACGGCGATCATACTGGAACACTAGATAAGTTAGTTATAAGGGGTTTCCTCACTTAAATTCATCATTAGCAACCTCATATTCACCATCGTCAGTTCCAGTTACTTTGTAGTCCCCTTTGATTTCGTTATTGTTAGCTTAACTGTCGACACTGTAAGATGGAGCGAATTATTTTATGAACAGACATTTATATCCGTGAACACTGTCGCAGAATTGTAGAATAATATAAGCATTAAAAAGTTCTGTAAAGGATTTTCAGCATGTCACAAATACGTAAATATATGTATTAATCGACATCGAACTGACTTTGATTACCGAAGATGATTCGGGAATGATGAATAAAAAAGCTGTTCACTGTAGTTTGTCATAGAGAATACAAATTCTTGCTAAGAACAAAAAGGTGTTAAAATACCTATTTTTTTACTACCCACAAGGGGCTAAACACAGAGAGGACAAACAAGGACAGACAAATGGATTAAGTCGATTACATCGACCCCAGTGCGTAACTCGTATTTATTTAATCGACCCCAAAAGGATGAAAAGCAAAGTCGACCTCGGCGGAATTTGAACTCAGAACGTAACGGCAGACGAAATACGGCTACGCATTTCGCCCGGCGTACTAACGTTTCTGCCAGCTCGCCGCTCGTGTTAAAATACCGTCGTCAGCTTAGAGCGCCCTCTGTTGGACTGATTAATGCATTTCGAACTTGTTTGTTCTCTTCAACTCCAGATAGCAACAAAAACAACTTATTAGGAAGTAAAGCTTCCTTTATTGTAACCCAGTAAATTATATTTACTGGTTTTCCATATTGGCTGCCAGGCCGGAACAAATACGTGTATAGATGCACGAAGCAGCAAAGGAAAGTGTTCAAACTGGATACCAGTTCAAATATGTGTGCAAGATATTTCAGCTGCAGGCCTATCACTGCAGTTTTTCATGATGAAAAAAATATTCACTCACGAAAAAAAGGTGTTAAAACGCCGGGTACAATGTGTTGACTATCGTATTTTAATACTTTTTGTCTTAAGCGAGAATTTATTTTAGCCATGACAAACTGCACTGAACAACCTTTACACATTCAAATATCTTTCAACCATATCTGAACTGGTATTTGGTTTTTATATATGCGTGTGTGCGTGCGCGTGCGTGCGTGTATATCTATGTACGTATATATACATATATATACATATATGAATGTATATACATCTGCATACATATATGTATTTCACTACTGCCCACAAGGGGCTAAACACAGAGGGGACAAACGGATTAAGTCGATTACATCGACCCCAGGGCGTAACTGGTACTTAATTTATCGACCCCGAAAGGATGAAAGGCAAAGTCGACCTCGGCGGAATTTGAACTCAGAACGTAACGGCAGACGAAATACGGCTACAACTTTCGCCCGGCGTGCTAACGATTCTGCCAGCTCGCCGCATACATTTATGTGTGTATGTGTGCGCGAGCGTGTGTATATGCGTGTGCATGTGTACAGACACACATATGAGCAAACATATTCCAAAGAGAATGGTGTTGATCTTCGTCGACAAGGCTTGCATTAAATAGTAAAATCGACAAAAGGAGTGCAATGAAGTTGCCGTGGGGAGCCGAATATTCAATCTTTCGGACAGTCCTTCTTCGAGAAAAGTTAACAGAGGAGAAATTAATGAGACACAGCAGCACAGTTTTACATCATCTAAGAAAAACTGGCTGCTTTCCAACCACCTGGTTCCAGATTCAGTCCTAGTGCGTGATACCTTGGGCAAGTGTCTTCTACTATAGCTTTGGGCTGACCAAAGCCTTGAGAGTGGATTTGGCAGACAGAAACTGAAAGAAGCCCGTCGTATATGTGTGTGTGTGTGTGTGTGTGTGTGTGTGTGTGTGTGCGCGCGCGCGCGCGCACTGGTTGAGGTGTTTTCAAAGTACCCGCAAACTCATGTTTCACTCATATGATTGCGGTGAACCAGTAGCTATAATAGAAAGTTCTTGTCGACAGAGTCACGTAGTAGAATCGAACCTGAAAACATTTGGCTATGAAATGAATTTGTCAACCACCCAGCCACGCCTACGCACAGTTTGAATCTCGTTTGACAGAGAACAATTACTCTTTTTGTTGTGAGACGTAAATAAGATTTCCGTAAATTGACCAAAATCAATAGACAACGGCATGTGTTCTTATTATGGTTTCTGCCGCTCGAACAGAATATCCGTAATTTGCCAATGTCTTTGCAAACAGTACCATTTTTTTTTTTTTATCTTGCAAGAAAAAAAAATACATCAGACTACCAGGAAATTTGTGTTATAAGAAAGAGATTCTCTCATGATTAATGTTCAATGAACGCTTAGAAAACAAAATTCTCAATTTCATGCACACCACCTTATCAGTAATACAAACTGAAACTAATCTAATCTTATATTTATTGTGATTATTCTTTTTCATCATTTAATTGTCTCCAAATATATATTTGACGCGAAACACAAAGAACCAC